>NC_081412.1:521236840-521504340 GCF_030272615.1 Cryptomeria japonica | reverse complement strand
AGAGATAAACCACAGACAAAAAACAAAGAAAATAATCATGCCCCATCATAGCTTCTCTAGTCATGGACATCCTCGAGTCACATAGAGTATATGATTAGCAAAAAAATCAAGATATAAACATTGAATCTTGTATGGCATACACATGTTGTCATGATCATTAACTGATATAACTATTTTGATGAATGATCATTGATAATATTTCATTACTTGCTGGTTGATTCTTTGTTTCATGACTTAGTTGTTAAAAAATGCCTTGATCTTCATTGTTTTGTTGCTCATTATCTATTTCAAAACCCTAGATGTTTTGGTTTTTCTAAGTTTTTCGAATGTTTTGTATTTTCAAAGATTTAAAAGATCACCTTAGAAAAAGGAATTAGGATTTTTCCCCTAGTGGAAACAAAAATTTATCATGGATGTACGAAGAATGATCTAGAAATGCAGATATGATTGATAAAATCCAAGACAATGACTACACTAAGTATGTCAAAGATTGATAATTGTTGGTAAGTTGCATATTTCCTGCTAATAGTTCAAAGTAATGGATGTGAAAGATGAAATGGATGAGATAGGATAGAGGGAAGTGATAGATGTGATAGGATGGAGTGAATAGGTGCACGAAGAGATCTCATAGATGGAAGAACTCACTTTTAGATAGCGCCTTTTTACCAGGTTTTCATTGTCTAAATGTATAGCATTTTTTTTCATATTTTGATTTTTTCTTCTATTTTCGTTGTTTTATGCTTTTTAGAGATTTTATTCTTTTCTTATTTTTACTAGTTTCTTCAGGACTTTATATTCTTTTTACTAATTTCTTCAAGACTTTATATGTTTTTTACTGATTTCTTTAGGACTTTATATCTCAAGCATATAATTTCTTGAGATGGATGGAATTGATAGGTTCATCAAACCAATCACCTTCAGGGTTAGATAACTTCTATGCTCCCAAGCCATATGCTTCTACTATGACAAAAGGACCTAACCAATTTGGTTCAAATTTTCCCTTCTTTTCTTGGTCTTGCTGATTTCTCAGATTCTCCCTTAGAACTATATCTCCAACCTGAAAACTGTGTGGCTTGACTTTGTGATTATAACTTCTCGCCATTCTCTATTGATATGCCTTGAAATGATCTATTGCATTTTGGCGATGTTCCTGAATCAACTCAAGTTCTTGAAGTCTAAAGACTCCTTCTTCTTCTTCTTCTTCTTCTGGTATAAGACCTTTCAAGGAAACTCTTAGAGAAGGTATCTCTACTTCTACTGGTAATATGGCTTCTGATCCATAAACTAAACAATACGAAGTTTCTCCCATTGGTGTGCGAATGCTGGTTCAGTATGCCCAAAGAGAAGGATTTAATTGAATGTGTCAATCTTTACCAGCTTCATTGACTGTTTTCTTCAAGATTTTCAAGATTATTTTATTTGATGCCTCAACTTGACCATTTCCCTATGGATAATATGGTGTAGAAAACCTATGTTAGATATGGAACCACTCACATAGTTCCTTCACATCTTGATTCTTAAATGGTCATCCATTATCAGTGATAATGGTCATAGGGACTTCATAGCGATAAATTATTTAATTCAAGATGAATGATGATATTTGTTTTCCTATCATTTTAATCAAATATACTTCTTTAATCCATTAAGTGAAATACTCAGTAGCAGTCAGAATGAACTTATGTCCATTAGAGGGTGAAGGGTTTATCTTACCTACCAAATCAAGACCCTATTGGGAGAATGTCCATGATCCTGCCATAGGATGCAATTCTTGTGTTGGTGCATGGATGATATTCCCATGGATATGGCATTATTTGCATTTCTTGGCATATGTAAATGAATATCTCTCCATAGTAGGCCAATAGTAACCCAAACTAATAAGTTTCTTAGCCAACGTTAATCCACATGAGTGTGTGCCACAAATACCTATGTGAACTCCATTAAGAAATTTCTCAAATTCTTCTTCTTCGAGACATCTCAATAAATTCCTATCTAGACCTCACCTATATAAGGTATCAACAATAATAGTATAGCAGGATGAATAACGGATAAAATTTCTTCTCTGATTGCAAGATAGGTCAGGAGGATGGATACTCTCTTTTAAGTATTGATAAGTTTGGTTGTATAAAGATTGATTAGTTACAAATATATGGAAAATCATGTGGGTATATTGGGATTCAATGGTAGGATTCAAGATATCTTCTACCAGGAATTCATAATATTGTTAATTCTCCTAATTTTGCAAAATAAATTCTATTGTAGCCATTGCATTTGCTTCTTTATTCTCATTTCTTGGGATCTGAGTGAATAATATTTCTTCAAAATGTTCTATAAACTCTTCTACCAACTATTTCTAAGGAATGAGCTTGTCATCCTTAGTTTGATAATCATCATTTATTTGGTTGATTATAAGTTGTGAATCACCATAAATATGTATTTCTTTAATGTAACATTTAATATCCATTTCGAGCCCAATAGTCAATACTTCATATTCTGCAGTATTATTTGTGCATGGAAACTGCAATCTATATGATTTTGGAATTGTGTGTCCCTTGTTGTTCTCAATTTCTTATTGCTTTGTTTCCTCTACTCGAATCTTTAAACCTCTGTCACTTATGGAGAGAAACAATAAGAAATAGAAACATAAGACAACATCTAACAAGGTTTATACAAAAACCTTCTACACTTCAAGCTTACATTTAGCTTAGGCGGGTATACCCTTTTGTGATCATTCATTCACAGCTACAATTAAAGACTTACAGAGGAAACCAGTGCCAACCTCTGCAAACCCTATCACTTTGAACATAACTAAACATAAAAGAAAGAATTCTATTCATTTTTATTGATCATCAAGAATGTCATGAACTGCAACAAGCTATACCAGTTCCTTATCTGGGCTTCAAAGTCATTCAGAATTGGACAAGAACTAACAAAAGAAATTCACATACATGCCATTTACATTTTCTTAACTAAATCTATATATGCCTGACATATATAAATTTTTACCTTATGCTAAACCCAGCCATCAAATTCAACCAGAATCATCAATTACCAATGAAAAGGATTTAAGTATATTTAATTTCCCTCCTTGAGAGAACAACCTAAAACATTTTCATAAATTGCCTTGCAACTTATTTAATCAAACAATCCTAGATTATTTAATCACCATCGTAATCAATCACATAGACAAGAAGACAATAAGAATCAAGACTCAAAATGTTCTTCTCTATATATTAATATTCTCCATCAAATTCTACATAACTTAGAGTGATCTCCAAAAAAACAGGAAAAACCTTAAATATATTTTGCTAGAGCTTTCTTACAAAATTCTTGTGATGATTTTTTACAAAGTCTTGGTATCCATTTATAATGATATGGATGCAAAAAAGATTCAAACCTTCCTAGGAATAGTTTCTTTCAACCATAATTCCCTCTTAAAAGAGGTTACAAATCATTTTCATCCCTAACTTCTTGAGGGTTGTTACAAAGTTACAGCATCAATTTTCATAATTTCAAATTTTGGCACCAATGGATAACCAGTCCCCTTTTAAAAACTGCTTTTCCTTTTATCCCTAACCCACGAAAGGTAAACATCATGCACCTTCACATAATGGATCAGTGACCACCATTGGATCAAACACAACTTACACCCCTTTTACCTTACCTAGGTCATTAGCCTCAAAACGGGTCCCACTGCTTGGTCGTTGATCCGCGAAGGGTAAACTTCAAGCATCTTCGCATAGACGATCAGCGGCAGTCATCAGATCGGTAATTAATTGGTTGACCTTTACAGTCACTGGAACTACCTGCCTTTTAAAAACTAGCTTTCGTCGGTGCCGCTAGTGGTTTTTCGTTGGGTCATGATCCTTAAACATTGCACATCTTAACCTTGTCACTCAGCGACGCCGTAGATCTCTATGAAACTTGTTTGACCTTTACCTTGCCTGAGCAACTTTACCTTAACCGCAGAGCACTAATCATCATCTAATAACTATTTTTCGGTCCAGCTACTGGTGGTTTGTCGCTAAAGCACTGTCTTTAAACATTGTGCATCTCCATCTCATGGTGCAGTGACAATTGTTGGATCTTCACTTAATCGCTCAATCTTTATCATTTGCCTTGACTGCCTTCCCTTAACCTTTATCTCACTATGACTGCAAATGGTTTGTTGCTGGGTCATGGACCTTAAATTGCACACAACTTCGAGTAGCGAGTCAATGATTGTCGTAGATCTCCATAAAACTCATCTGGCTTTTAACCTCTTTAACTATCAAAGTGGGCCCTTTACCTTTGATTACTTAGCCTGCGAGTTCCTGTGAGGTGTATCCACCTATCATCCATTCATTTTCTCACAAGTATACTGGTTTCCATCTTATGAAAACCATGTGCACCTTTTGATGACTAGATCACTTCCTTCTCCTTGTGCAGACCTACTATTCTTGCCATTTGGTTTGCCACGTAGCCTGTTCTGTCATTGTTACCTTAGCGGGACCCGCCAGCTTATTGCCACCTAGATTTCTAGCTCATTGGTCACTACTTTGCGAAGGGTAAACTTTAGACACCTTCGCATTGTGGAGTAGCGACAACCCTTTATGATCATCAAACTTGCAGTCACTTTAACACCCGTAGAAACATTCTCAAAAAGTAGGTCCCATCGTTAGTCACTACTCCGTGAAGGATAATCATTAGGCACCTTTGCATTGCGGAGTGGTGACAACCGTTGATCTTCTTGGAACTTGTCGGCTCTTTAACACCCAGAATCTTCAAAGAAGCGGGTCCCACCATCTAGTTGCTACTCCATGAAGGGTAAACTTCAGGCACCTTCACATTACGGAGTAGCACGCATTGTCAAATCATCTTGGAGATGCTAGGTCTTTAACATTGGGAGTTGCCTACCTGTCGGGCCCACCGCCTTTTTGCTGTTTCGCGAAAGATAAACTTCATGCATATTTGCATTGCAAAATAGCGACCATCGTAGATCTCTTTCAAACCTACCCACACTTTAGCATCTACAGAAACACTTTAAGGAAATGAGGGTCCCACTCACTTGGTCGTTGTTTCCCAAAGGGTAACCTTTGCACAACTTCTCTTTGTGGTATAGTGGTATCCAAAGGATCAACAAGAACTTGCATGGTGATTAAGAGACCCGACAAGGAACATAAAAGACTTAGGAAAAGATAGAAAATTAAGAAAAATCATAACCTGCCTAGGATAAAACCTAAAAAAGGGCCCCTCTTCACATGATGGACTAACCCTTCCACTTAAGTGGAAAAAGCAACAAGGAAATATAAGGAGAAACTTCATGACATAGAATTTTGAAAAAACCGAACCCTAAACCCTTGGACAAATAACCCTCAAGAGCAAAAAGAAACCATGAAAGCCGAAAATGATGGAAAAGATTAATCACCCAATATTCTAAATAGTGACAACAGCTTCACAGGGACTTGAAATTTTGCATGTTGACTCACATTTATGCATACAATTCAATACACCTTTAATTTCACCATGAAAATGAACTAGTCAAAAGATATAGGAGCTCGAAGTAGGCTATTTAATAAAATTTGCATTTGCACCTAACATGCACTTTTAGCTCACCCCTTGAAATGGGTACCTGATCAATTGATCCAAAATGAATTTTGAGAGTTGAAAAAACACTTCAAAGGCCAAATGAAAGGTGTACAATAAGTTTCAAAGCTTTACCTCTTGATGATTAACTGGCTCCATTTTACATGCCCTCAAAGTAGGCCTATTAGGTTGATTCATTAGGTGGTCATTTAAAAGTGCAGATGCAAATTTTTTGAAATGGGCCTCTCAAATTACTCAAATTTAATGAGTCCCAATAGTGGCTCAGACTGGAGATGGTTGATTGCAAGATCAACACAAGAATTCAAAATCTATGGTAGAGCAAACCACCCAAAAAATAGAATACTTCTCTTCTCTTCTCAAAAGCAAAGGGCTTCTTATTTTGCCAAAACATCAAGACACTTTATTGAAAACTATACAACTAAAGCAAAGCAACTATACAAAATATGCAACTTATAACTGGCCCTAGGCCATCAAAGCTGAAATCAATTCTTACCTCTATCAAACACATGATTTTCATTTCCATAAACTGGAGGTAAGCTCGAAGTTTCATGCACGTATGCCTAATCAGAAACACTGCCACTTCTGATCAACTAATCACATAAAACATAATCATCAGCATGTCCATAATCATTCAAACTTTGAAAACCAAACAAATGCTGAAAGTGCTGGTCACTATGTGACATAAGAGTGCCATACTCTTTACAATTGTTTCCCAGCTGAAAAGAAAGGTAATCCAACTTAGTCTGAAAGTTGAGAACATCAAGCACATCTCTATTGCTGGTTTGCTCAAATGATAAACACTCTTCCACAATGATGGCTTGTAAACTAGAGAGGAAAACTTCCTCATAAAATGACTTCACTTCATCTTGTTGGTCGCAATTCCTATCAGCCTCTTGCACAAGTAAAGACACATGATTGCCATTGGTCAATGGTTGATTTCCCACTTGCAAATCGGGGAAGATCAGTTCAAATTTGTTATGCCTTTTAAAAGCAAGATCCACACAATGCATATTAAATCTTGATTTCATATAAACATATGAATCTAAATTATCACACCTATCAACCGTATATGCATTTTCATCTTGTCCATCACTCAAATCAAATATAGGGAAAGAACCAATACCATAAGTATCATACTTCACACCCTCAAAAACACCATTAGTATCTAAATAGGCACTGGTTGGGTATGAGAGATTGGGCATATTTTTGGATGCATATCTCTGAAGATCAACAGCTAGGAGCTCTGAGATTCATTCACTACTTAGTGAACCTTCTTCTTCATTTTCATTTTCCTTAGCTTCATCCTTTATGCTATAAACATTGTCCCAATCTGCTAAAGGTATTAAATCTACAGTGCTCATGTCTTTATACACATTTATTTCATTATTACAACAACTTGCATTTGCATCATAACCTTTATCATGCTGCTCATAAAGTGTTGCTATGTGTTGCAACATAGTTTCATAACTTTGGTTGCAAACATTTTGTGGATTGAACTTAACAACAAGGTGATCTATATCATTCAGATCTGAAACCTCAACGAGCTCATGATTAGTTGAACAATTACTTATGTTCTCACAAGTTTCTTCTTTATCTGAATACACATCTAAACTGTCATGATGATAATAAGAGTCACCTCCAGCATCATAAGAGATACATCCACTCATAGATTCACCTCCATCACTATACTCAATTATGTGTATATTTTTAGATTTATTCCTTTCAATCTCATCTATCCATTCTTTAATCCATGCAACACTTTCTTCTCTCAAGGTTGTAGACCAATTAATTAAGTCAGGTTCATCAAGCTCAAAGAATAACTCAATCCAAATAGACTCATGGGGTCTAGCATCATCTGAAAGCTCATTTAATGCAGCTATGAATCATTCATAGAAAACATATGATGACTCTTCTTTTCTTTTCCCTACTTTCTTTCTTAAAAACCAGATGAATTTATCTTGGATCTTCTTAAGACATATTTCAATCTCCCTATCAATTTCTTTCAGATTTGACAAAGAATTTTTAGATCTAGGAACTACATCTAGATCCATCAAGCTTACAACATTTACTGAACCATTATTGTGCTGATATGTCTTTACTATTTTACAAACTCCATTCAAAACACATGCAGTCTCTAATTTTCAGAATTATACACACTTCTCCCATCACTTATGACTGAACTTTTTTTTAAAACATGAAGTATGTAAACTGTAAATTTCTTTTCTTTTCAATGGTGACTATTCCATTTTATAAGGAACATATAATTTTATAAATACTTTGAGGAATACCTGGTAAAATAATTTTTTTTGTTGTTCACTTCTTATTTCTCCTTGACTGGGACCTTCAATCTCAAAACTCCAAGCCTTTGTTACCTCTTTATTGTAAGTTCACCAAATCCTTTAAATTTTTTACAATAATGCACACTGGTGCAAAGATCTTTTAGAGTCACCACTCACTGCTATGAGAATTTATAAAACAATTATAGAACATGAACAACTCTGGATTTACACTAAGATAAAAATATAGCAGACTTTCAACACTTGGATAGGAATTGACTCTCATGACAAAAAGAAGACATTCCTAACTTCATACAACACTACCAAGCAAATAACAACAGATCTGAAAACACTTTCAGATTTACAACACTTTTATGACTCTCTCCTCAAATGGATATTGCTAGACTCATGGATTTGACTTGACAAAAATTTTACATCTCTCCACTTCCCAACAAAGTTGCCATTTTTTTTGTTCTCAAATTCTGATTGCTTTGTTTTCTCTACTCGAATCTTTAAACCTCTTTTGTTAATAGAGAGAAACAACTAGAAACAAAAACATAAGGCAACATCTAACAAGTTTTATACAAAAACCTTCTACACTTCAAGCTTCCACTTAGCTTAGGCGGGTATACCCTTTGTGATCATTCTTTCACAACTGCAATTAAAGACTTACAGAGAAGACCAGTGTCAACTTCTGCAAACCCTATCACTCTGAACATAACTGAACATAAAAGAAAGACTTATATTCATTTTTATTTATCATCAAGAATGTCATGAACTGCAATAAGCTATACCTGTGCCTTATCCGGGCTTCAGAGTCATTCAAAATTGGACAAGAACAGAAAGAAGAAATTCACATACATGCCATTTACATTCTCTTAACTAAATCTATATAAGCTTGACATATATAAATTTTCACCTTATGCTAAACCTAGCCATCAAATTCAAGCAAAATCACTGATTACCAGTGAAAAATATTTAAGTATATTTAATTTTCCTCCTTGAGAGAACAACCTAAAACATTTTCATAAATTGCCTTGCAACTTATTTAATCAAACAATCCTAGATTATTTAATCACAATAGTAATCAATCACATAGACAAGAAGACAACAGGAATCAAGACTCAAAACGTTTTGGTTTGTATATCAATATTCTCCATCAAATTCTACATAACTCAGAGTGATCCCCTTTTTTAAAGTCCTAGTATCCATTTATAATGATATGGATGTGAACAAGCTTTGGACTTTCCTAGGAATAGTTTGTTACAACCATAATTCCCTCTTAAAAGAGGTTACAAATCATTTTCATCCCTAACTTCCTGAGGGTTGTTATAACATTGCAACATAAATTTTCATAAATTCAAATTTTGGCACCAATGGATAACCAGTCCCTCTTTAAAACTACTTTTCCTTTTGTCGCTGACCAATGGACCTTAAACTTCACACACCTTCGTGTCACAGGATAATGACAACTCTTAGATCCTATGGAACTAGATCGACTTTTATCTCACCGTAGTTGTTTACCCCTTGACACTCGGTCTTAATTGTTACTTGGGCCTGCCAATAATGGTTTGCCATTGGGTCATGGTCCTTAAACATCGTACATCTTAACCTTGCGACTCAACGACCATCATAGATCTCTATGAAGCTTGTCTAACCTTTACCTTCCCTAGGAAACTTTACCTGAACCACTGAGCACTAACCGCCATTTGCTAACTATTTTCTAGGTCGACCACTGATGGTTTGTCGCTAAAGCACCAACTTTAAACATTGTGCATCTCTGTCTCACGATGTAGCGACAATCGTTGGATCTTCACTTAACTGCTTGATCCTTATCATTTGTCGTGACTGCCTGCCCTTAACCTTTATCTCACCATGACTGCAAATGGTTTGTCGATGGGTCATGGACCTTAAACTATGAACAACTTCAAGCATCGAGTCAACGATGGCGGTAGATCTCCATGAAACTCGTCCAGCTTTTAACCCCTTTAACTATCAAAGTGGGCCCTTTACCTCTAATTACTTAGCCTATGAGTTCCTGCCAGGTGTATCCACCTGTCATCCATTCATTTGCTCACAAGTATATTGGTTTCCACCTTATGATAGCCACATGCACCTTTTGATGACTAGATGACTTCCTTCTCCTCATGCAGACCTCCTATTCTTGACATTTGGTCTACCACGTAGCCTATTCCATCACTGATACCTTAGTGGGACCCGCCAGCTCATTGCCACTTAGATCGCCAGCTCATCGGTCGCTACTCCACGAAGGGTAAACTTTAGGCACCTTCGCATTGCAGAGTGGCGACAACTATTGATGATCATCAAACTTGTGGTCACTTTAACACCCATAGAAACATTCTCAAAAAGTAGGTCCTACCATTAGTCACTACTCTATGAAGGGTAAACATCAGGCACCTTCACATTATGGAGTGGTGACAACTGTTTATCTTCTTGGAACTTGTCGGCCCTTTAACACCCATAATCTTCAAAGAAGCGGGTCCCACCATCTAGTCGCTACTCCACGAAGGGTAAACTTCAGGCAACTTCTCTTTGCAGTATAGCAATGTCCACAGGATCAACAAGAACTTGCATGGTTATTAAGAGACCCGACAAGGAACATAAAAGACTTAGGAAAAGGCAAAAAATTAAGAAAATCATAACCCGCCTAGGATAAAACCTAAAAAAGGGCCCCTCTTCGCACGACGAACTAACCCTTCCACTTAAATGGAAAAATCAACAAGGAATAATAAGGAGAAAATTCATGACATATAATTTTGAAAAAACCAAACCCTAAACCCTTGGACAAATAACTCTCTGGAATAGAAAGAAACCATGAAAGCCGAAAATGGTGGAAAAGAATAATCACCCAATATTCTAAATAGTGACAATAGCTTCACACGGACTTGAAATTTTGCATGTTGACTCACATTTATGCATACAATTCAATACACCTATAATTTCACCATGACAGCCAGCTGGTCAAAAGATATAGGAGCTCGAAGTAGGCTATTTAATAAAATATGCATTTGCACCTAACATGCACTTTCAACTCACCCCTTGAAATGGGTACCTGATCAATTGAGCCAAAATGAATTCTGAGAGTTGAAAAACACTTCAAAGGCCAAATGAAAGGTGTACAACAAGTTTCAAAGCTTTACCTCTTGACGATCAACTGGCTCCATTTTACATGCCCTCAAAGTAGGCCTATTAGGTTGATTCATTAGGTGGTCATTTAAAAGTGCAAATGAAATTTTTTTGAAATGGGCCTCTCAAATTACTCAAATTTAATGAGTCCCAACACAACTGACCTAGGGATACAAATAATTCAAATAGATAAACTCAAGACCAAAAGTGATTTTCCTAATACAGGACAACAATTAGGGATAATTCAACTTCGACCTTTATGCTATCTTGGTTACCACCATTTGTGATTGTTGGGTACACTCAAACATGTGAAGCTAGGTGGAGATAATGTCTAGTACCTGCATCAAAACAAAACACAAAACAATTGCACACATACACATTCTATATATATATATAGGGAATCAACTTGCCCCTAATGTCCTCCCACCCACCCTGTACGGGCTCAAATGGTTGTGGTTTACTTGGTTTCACCTCGGCCCCCCGATATCGAAAAGGTTCTATCCTATTCGATCAAAGCAACACAAATAAGGTATCTCCTTTCTCGCTTCAAATAGCTCGTGTTTAGAAAGGTCTAGATCATACTTGTCCCAGCTCTCGCTTCCCCGTTGGTATTCGAGCCATCAATGTGGATCGGGTTAGGTCGGGTGTCGGTCGGCGACATCACCGTCCAACCACCTCCTATTTCTGGTTAAGAGAACTCCTCGATAATGGGCAAGGGCCGATGGAGCGCAATGGGATCTGTCTGGGTTTCTGTTCTTGTTCTAATTGCCAGTGACAACCTCTAGTATATGGAGCCTACCCCCCCCCTTTTCTCATTATAGTTCCGCTGGGATCAAGACCACCACCTCTATCATGATCAGACATGAGAAAGACCACTTTTGATTCCAAGGGCCCCTACAATTATATGGCAAGGGGCCTCCCACCCACCTTAATCTATAGCCTCCCACCCAACTAACAACTAACAACTAACTTATTCCATCTTATCCCATCCCCCCCAGGTTGGGTTTTGAGTTTACCACAAATCGAGGTCTCTCGATCTCCTATTGAGTGAGCTACCTCCCTTTCTATCTAATTTAGATATGGGCCCGGGCATCCATCCGCAGTAGGCATTGAACCAACTATAGTGATAGTGATGCATGTCAAACTCTAGTGATGCATGCCATATTACAGACGTAATACAGGGTATTCCCCCTTTACCAAAGGGGGTGGCTTCCAAACATACCGAGATTAGAGAAGAAGGTGGCTTCCGTCCGAATGGAGAAGCTTCCGAACATGTGGAATCGGCCCCTTATATATAAATATATATAGAATGTGTATGTGTGCAAGTGTTTTGTGTTTTGTTTTGATGCAGGTGCTAGACATTATCTCCACCTAGCTTCACATGTTTGAGTGTACCCAACAATCACAAATGGTGGTAATCAAGATAGCATAAAGGTCAAAGTTGAATTATCCCTAATTGTTGTCCTGTATTGATATATAATGAATAGCATTAGTAATCATAAGTATCCCTAATTCATATATAATGAATAGCATTAGTAATCATAAGTATTCCTCATATACAATCACCAAAACATATGTTAGTACATCATAAACACAATACATCATCTAACATATAGCCATCAAGAGATTATATCATAAAAACCTAATATCATCATAAATACTCATGGGTTGAAAACATCATAATTATAATATTTCATCTCACATCAAATCATCAAGTATCCCTAAGTGTTAAACCCTAATATTTCATTATTATACCCTCAACATATCAAAACCACTAGAACATCATAGATGTAATCATAAACCCTAATACTTCCAATAGGTCCTTGAAAATATAAATCATCACCACATTTTCATGTCCTAAAATATAGATCCATTATACATAAGCAACCTTCATTAAAGAAATTGAGCCTATGTACATCTAACAAACAACATGCTGCTAAAACCAACATAAATCCATAAGAACCATAATCAGGATACAGACATAGAATGTGTTACCATTGAACATAACTCAATTCTCAAAATAGAACACATAGAATACATGGTTAGTCAAATTACACATTATAACATTATCGTAATATAGTTAACCGACTATCTCCAAATAAGAACAATCAAGATATTTACACATTATACCCAAGCACCCTCAAATACATATAAGTAACAAAATGTTAAATTCATTGGAAAGGAATTCTAATATCACATGTATTCTCATCTATTCAAATGATGTGATGTCATCGCTTTCCATCCATCATCCATAAAATATAACCATGCTCTTTTCACGAGTTAACTATATTAGTAGTAACTTAATCATCCCAATGACTACTAGAACTAACAAACATCTCTATCTACTGTAATTGTTAATATATTATTTACATCATTTGCATTAAAGTGTTGATTCAGTATCACAATACATGTTCTATTGTGGGAGGGTTTGAGGAGTATTACATTCTCTCCCCTTGGAATTGATTTACTACTGAAAGTCACAAATACTAAGATAAAAACATTGCATACATTCATCTTGAAACTTCTTTAACCAATCTCAAATATGCATCTTTTCTTGGATATATAGAAAAACATAGCTAAATTTCTTATAAATATGGTTAGCTAATATGTAGAAGCATCCAAATTCATTTATTAAACATTCATAATCTATACATTACTCATAAAGAACACCACAATACATCATTCTACTAGTACAAAAACAACAATAAATGACTATATAAACTACTAAAAATTGCATATAAATGAATAATCTTGGTCACGTGACCATTAATAGTTTATTGCCAGTCATTTATAGCATGACCAAATTTATGACTAAACTATTTTAGTCTTTTATTGGTTGTTTTGATTGATCAATTTGGTCATTGATTTAGTCATTGATTGTTGTTAAATCATGGGGGCTTAACTTAGTGAACTTGGGTTATATCACGTGCATTCATGGCATACTAAATAATCCCCCTATTTTCAAAAAATATTTTACTAAACTCCTTTTTTGTCACCCCCTCCCAATACATAGCCTGAATTAAAAGCCCCCCTATTTTCACCGATAGGCAATTTATTGCACCCTCATTTTTTGGATATTAAACCCCCAATATGAATGCACGTTATTTTAATTGGTCATTTATTTAGTCATGGTAGTCATTTACTTAGTCATTTACTGAGTTTTGGGTTTGTGTTATATATCTGTTGATTAATATCTTCTTTCTCTTTTATATGAAAGCTAAGCTTTGGGACTGTGTAACTTATATATATATATATATGTATGTTCTAAAAAAATTTAAAGTTTAAATAAATTTGGACTTAAACTATTAAAATTTAATATTAAAAATTAGACTTTAAATTTGAAATTTGAATTTGATTTTGAATAAAATATGCTTCTTGTAATAAAGAGAGCACCTACTCATCTAGAGAAATTCTCACCTTATACATACATACATACATACATACATACATACATACATACATACATACATATATATATATATATACATATATATATATATATATACACATACATACATACATTATATATATACATATATATGTACACATATGTACACATACATATGTATATACATATATATATACATACATATATATAGATACATATATACATATATATACATATATATACATATATATATATATATGTATATATGTATATATACATATACATACATACATACATACATACATACATACATACATACATATACATATATATATATATAATATATATACACGTATACGCATATGTATATGTTTATATGTGTATATATATTCAATAACAAAAATAAATTTTAAATTAAAAGAAAAACAAAAAAAGGTTGGGTGGGGTCGGTGACACCCATAATGGGGTCACTTTGCCCCACACCTCATAGAATACCTAGACAACCTAACCAACCTGGGCTGGTTCAATGTCTCAACAAGCTAGTTAGAAGACATCTCAAAAGACATAATGATTCAAATGTAGTGTCCTGACCGCTACGAAGAGTTCTGCCACATGTTGCACTACCTAAGGGAGAAATACTTCCCAAACACATGCATGATACTCAAACCAGAACACATAATGATCGTGGAATCAGATGAACCCAAGAAGTTTTTGTCTTGGATCATTCCTTATTTACTCATTAACAAGTTGCCCATATTGTCAAACCCATTGGGCTTCCCTGAAATAGAAGGTGATCTCCCACAAATCATTTCTCTTGCAAGACAAGTCATTTGGAACACCTCGGCTTGTCATTAGTGGGAAAAAACTACCCCTAGACGTTCTCACTCACTTTCTACAAAGTAATCTAGCCCTAATTCAATTTCTAGTGTAAATAATGCAAGGTTTGTCATTCCACCATATAAAATAATTAGTGGGCCATAGAAAAGGTCCCATTGCACAAATTCTACTACATCCACTATCCCAATGAAGAAAATAATTAGTGGTCCACAAAAAAGGTCCTATTCCACAACTTCAAGTGCTTCTATTATTCTAATGAAGAAAGCAAATTGTGGGCCACCGAGAAGGTCTTATTTGACTGGATCGACTCACTCAGTTAACATGAAGAGAATTGGTTCTACTATTTCATTTTCTTATCCACTAAAATGAGTTGCTTCAACTGGTGTTTCCAAGGCTTCCCTTGCTATCAATAAGTAGTCTTTTGGGGCTTCAATGGGTCAAACTACTTCAACAAATTCCATCACCTCTACTATGTCAAGTGTTAGAAAAAGTACTATTCCATTACACCCTTTTCATAGGGCCATGGCTCCGATGAAGAAGGGGCAAGGGAAGTGTAGCAAGGAGGGTGGAGGGAGTCATGGGGATTACAACCCTGGCCCCTCACTCTCAGTAAATTTTAAACAAAAATATATTAATATGTAATAAATAAAAATTTATATAGAGATTTTATGAAATCAAAAAAATTATAACCAATGATTTCTAGAAATGGAAAAACTCTCAATAAACCAAGGGATGGGGTTTTAGAACCCCTAATAATGCAATGGATGTCATTATTTCTCAATCCTCACCTGAAAATTTGTAAGTAAAATAAGGGTAGAATACAAATAAGATCTAGGGTTATAATGAAAAAATAAGAGAGAAAAAAAAACAATGAAGATCTTGTTGGCATTATACACTCTTATGAGAATGGTTTGTGAGAATAGTTGTGTTGTCATTGATGACAAACTGATTGACAAACTGATAGGCAATCGACTGGCATTCACCGACATTAATATTTCTACATACACTAGCAAGCACCGACATCGACAGACACTTCACTAATATTCAGTTTACATCAGCAACAGTATACCGGCACTCAAGCCGACATGGAAATATCTTTTATTGTAATATAATTATATTTTTGTAAGCCAACTTGGTATATTGTAAAAGACTCATATAAGTATGAAGTATTGTAAGTAATTTTGGTAAGAGAAGTGTGTGATAAAAAGGAATGATATGATGCAAAATTGATAGAAGAATTTTGCATAAGGACAACAAGGTTTTGGTTATAGACTTAGCTTAAACCGGTACTAAACCTAGCATAGTTGATGCTGATTTGAGCAATACATTGTATTGGATTTAATCATCCATTGTGTAAGTCAGTGAGACTTCTATTTTGTAGTTGAGTAGTGAGCTCTAGGCTATTGGCCTTCCTGCATGTGCTGGCCCCTCATGTATGCAATATTTATTCATTTGCCAGTGAGTGAATATTGTGGGTCACAAATCCAACTGAGGTTTTTCCCACACTAGGTTTCCTCATTAAATATCTTGTGTTATGGTGTGTTCTCTATGCTCTCTCTATTATTCTTATTTGTTGCATTAATTCTTATTTACCAGTACATTGTTTTGGGATGCAAAGTTTTTAATAAGTATTAATATTGTGGAAACCAGTTAGACACTAATTCACCCTCCCCTCTTAGTGTCTTTGGGACTGTCATTGATTCTAACAATTGGTATTAGAGACTGGTCCTCTATTTTTAAAATCCTATTATCTTGAGGAAGATTTTGACATTGATACAGATGGAGAACTTAAGAAAACTGTTGGAAGGAGCTCTTGTATATTATGATGCAGAGAAATTGAAGAATACCAAACTTAAAGATGATCTAAGGACTACACAGGAATTCATTAAAGGGCTTTAGGAGAACTTTCCTATAGCACAAAATAAAAGAAAAGAACTTCATGACAATATGCAGAAAGATGATGATGAAAAAGAAACTCTTAGAGAACTTGTAAACAAATTGAGACAAGAAAACAATAATATGAAGAATGAAATGCAAGATATGACCATGAGGTTATGTAAAGATATTGAAGATAAGAAGAAGAATGAAGAAGACTTGACTAGGAGACTTAATGATGCTGGAAATGAAAATCTAAGACGTAGTCATGAAAATGATATGCTGAAGAGAGATCTGATTCACTTGCAACATGATAAAACTGAGCTTATGAGACAAAAGGGAATTTTGGAAAATGAGTTGGCTACTCAAATAAACACAAAGAAAAATTCAAGAAAATTTCAGAGGAGCTTGATCACATGCTGAAAAGTAAGAAGCCTAATGAAGATACTAATGGGCTTGGATTTGAAGTTGGAGAAACTTTTGGTACTGCAAATAATCATGATCATAGTAAACCGGTAAGACAACCTAATGCTTATAAGTTTAATGGGAAATGCTTTAACTGTAATAAATATGGTCATAGAGAAAATCAGTGTAGACTTAGAAATAATCAGAATATTAATGCACCCATCGATCAATGTTCCAAATGCAACAAAATTGGTCATAATTCAGAAAATTGCAAAATGAATGTGAAATGCTATGTTTGTGGAAGATTTGGGCACTTATCTAATCAATGTAGAACACAAACTGACATAGGATATGGAAAGGCTATTCAAAGGAATAATGTAACTTGTTATGCTTGTAACAAGATTGGACATATTACAAACTTTTGTAGAAGAAAGACTTCACCGGCAAACAATAAAGGATCCAGTTTGAAAGGCAAAGAAAAGGTAGATGAAGTAAACCAATAATTTTCAAAACAATGGATTAAGAAGAGAGATCAAAGAGTTGATGAAACCATCTCTACATCGGTAGAACAAAGTAATTCTCCATCGGTAGGAGATTCTTGATCCAACTGACAAGTAACCCTTTGGGGGTATTGCAACAAGTTGAAAATCATACAGATTACCCTTGATTGATGGTGAGAAGATAGATTTCTTCTTTACCAACAGATGTGTTAAGTTTTCACTTAACCAACAAGAATTTAATGCATTTGGTGGATGATATGTCATTATAAATCATCTGATTTCCCTCATTTTTGACTCACCAAACATTCAACTTATCAAGGAGCGCGAAAACTGAGTGAACACATTCAAGGAGAAGGTGCAAAGTGATTTCTTCAGATATTCTGAATATTTTCAAGCAGTAAAAGGTAATTTTCAATGGCCTCTTCTTTTGTTCTCGAGTTTATTGCAAACCCTACCATTATCAATAACATTAAGAGACCTAGGCCCATATTTAAGATAATTCTTGAAATTGCTAAACAAGATGACTCTGTCAGGGGATTTTTGAAAATTCCTAAAAGTGTAGCATTTGTTGAAGACCCTAGGATTTATATACATTGCAATATAGATGATCTAGGATATCAGGATTTGAAGAAAATGTATGATGAGGTTATAACTGATGAACAAGGAGTTACTAAACTGGATCACAAGATTGTGGAAAACTTAGGTTTTTCCTGTATTCCCTAAGGAGGTCGTCATACTTGTGTTAAGTAGAGTTTATGCAGAGTTCTTATGACTAGAATCAATTTGCAAAATTACCAAAGAAGCAATTAGGGTAGTCACAGGTTTACCCTCATCTGATAGGAGACCTTATAAGACAAAGAAGATTCCCAACAAAATGGTGACAAGCTTAACTAGAGCAACATCTGACAGCGGGTCACTTAGAGTAAATGATATTAAGGATGCAAATGTGAGATTTGTAAGTATGATGCTAGGATACAAGACCACTCATGCAAATAGGCCAGATTTTGTTTCTAGTCTCTATATACACAGTGCTTATGACATGGTAAACAATAATGAAATGATTGATGTTTGTGAATGCTTGAAAGATGAGCTTATTAATAACTTGAAAAAGATTAAAGGAGACAAGAAAGGCACATTCTGTTTTGGAAATCTCTTGGTATGTTTGATGTTGTACTTTGTTAAGGAAATACCCAGTATTGATCACAAGGACTTTGCATATGACATTTCGATAGGTAAGCAAATTCTTGAAGCTTTCACCAGTATGGGATCAGACTGTGAGAATAACATTTCTGAGTATTTCAAGACTTTCAAAGCTAAGATGAGAGCTAGAGAAAGGTTACCACATAGTGTAGTAGATAAATGTGATAAAGAAATTTGTTTTGTTATCAAAAGAGATAAGACATGGATGGAGGAAGTACTCCCTAGGACTATTTGGGTCACCGAGATGGGATATGAATTAGATCTTACTATTCTGGAGACATATGCCAAAGCTTTACTAGATGCACTGAGAGAACCATCAGAAAAAGTCTTTGGTAGTGCTAAGACTATTGGGAGTGATGTAAATCTGTTGAAGAAAAGAAAGAAAAGAGAAAAATACATTAGAGATGCTTCTAAGAAAGTAAAGGAAATCAAAGAAAATGTCATGAACCTTAGTGGCATATCAGCTAGTGAGCTTGAAGGACTTCAACCGGAGGCACATATTTCACCGGCTGACACATCTTCTAGAACTGATAGTGATAAGGTAGTGGAAGTTAAAAGAGTTGAAAGGAGGAAGAGAAAACCTTCACCGATACCCTCTCCTTCACCTAAGAGAACAAGGACTTTGAGAAAGAAATAGCAAGCAGTAAGGGGACAACCCAAGAAACTAGCACAAAAGAAGAAACAGCAACCGGTTATCCCTTCTTTGAATGATTTGTTGAATGAAATAACTGATGACGATAATTTGGCTAATGTGCACAAACTGTATAATGCATTTAATGATTCTGACAGGGAGAGTATTGAGAATAGCATTATTTTACACTTGGACATATATAAGAAGGTCTTGATTGAAGTTGTGGATGATTTACCGAATGAACTTTATAGAAGATTGGAAGCAAAAAGGATAGAAGTAATGGAGCTGGATAAGAAACTGAAAATCGAAAAACTTCTAGCTGTACATCTTGTTAATTCAAGAGAAGAAATTGATGAATTGGTATCTGAAGCAAACTAGTCTGTTTTTGCTAGTGTGCACCGGCAAGTGAGCTTGATGGTAGGAAGAGTGAAAGAGATTGTAGATGAGATTGTAGATAATTGGGATATATTTTTTGTGGAGAAAGAAAAACAAGAGGAAATGAGAAAACCTAAAAAGACATTCAAAGTGTTTCAGAAAGACAAGGACAAGGGCAAAGGAAAAATTGGTGGAGTTCCAAACGTTAAGATTACTGACAATCTACTGCCACCACCTTTGGATACTGCACCGGTACACTCAGAAGATCCACTAGTTATTGGCACTAAAGGAATTACACATGATGATACCAATCCTGAATCAGGGATACTTTTTACAATGAATGTGGATACTCAAGAAGTAAACATTATTGTGGATAAGGATAATTCAAAAGTTAAGGCAGACAATGTTGATAGTAGCAACATAGTAGAGAAATCGGTAGAAACTATTGAAGCTGAGATCCCAACCCAAACAGAGCAACCATCAGAAACTGAAAAACCTACTGAAGTGAAAGGTACTTGTACAGGGCCACCGGAGACAGAGATAATGATAGTTGAAATTTCAAAAAAACAAACTAAGGCAGAGGTACACATAGAAACAAAGAAACCGACAATCATAGAGAAATTAAAATAGTCTGAGAAACCTTTCCAGGTTGAGATGCAAATCCAAACTGATCCACCTAAGGAAAATGCAAGCAAAATGGATACACATGATGGAAGAAAAGAGGTAGTAAAGATAATTGGTCAGGTGAATTCAGACCTACCAATGTTACAGAGGTACTTTTGGATTCAATCAAGAAGATAATGGATTGCAATGCATTGGCCTACAAGGAAATTGATAACACTTTGCCAGTTCTTAAATTGATTGCACCAAATTGTAACATAGATCATATTAAGGATTCTTTAGGTAAATTGGACACATTGTCCAAATTTCTTGTTGATAATGTAATAACTATTGACAAGGTGAATGAGGACACAATTAAGGAGAGAGTTGAAAAAGAGAAAAACAAATTCTTTGAAGACACTATAAAGAAGTGTACAGAACACTTGAATAGATTATTACCGGTACTTAACTCTACAATTTTGGAGTACAAAGAGTTCTATAGGGAAACATGCAAACCTCACCTTTTGACAGAGGACATAGATAAGGAGATCAGTAAAACACATAAAGAAATTGATGACATAGCTGATAATATAATTGGTTCATCTGGACATATATTAGTTATTGAGTAGGAAATGGTAGGTTTTGAGGAGAAATTAGATAAACTTGAGAAAGAGAAGGCAAGGATAAGGTCAAATGCCTGGAAACTTAAAGATAAACTTGGTCCTAAGTTGGACAATCTTATCTCTCAAAGAATTGAAATATCTAAGGCATTACTTCAAGGAGAGCGATCACTAGAAGAATACATGCATTATCTCACCGGCATGATCCAGCAGACTGAGGCAACCTTGAATGATAGAAAAAGGTTTATGCAGAGTTTGAACTTAATTTTGGCAGATATTTTTCAGATTGTAACCAACCGGTTACAGACCTTGAGGTGAAATTCTTACACTCATTTGACTATTTTTGACAATCTTTGTCATTGATGTCAAAGGGGGAGTAGTGGGAGGAGAAAAATGCTTATTCAGAGGAGATCATTTGCTCAAGGGGAGAACATCTTTTTGGATATCAAATTTTGGATAACATTTTTTATTTTTCTCATGAGTGTTGCCATCAATGCCAAAGGAGGAGATTGCTGGCATTCTACACTATTATGAGAATGTTTTGTGAGAATAGTTGTGTTGTCATTGATTTCAAACTGATTGGCAAACTGATAGGAAACTGATTGGCATTCACTGGCATTAAGATTTCTACATACACCAACAAGCACCGACACCAATAGACACTTCACCGGCATTTAGTTTACATCGACAACAGTATACCGACACTCAAGCCGACATGGAAATATCTTTTATTGTAATATAATTATCTTTTTGTAAGCCAACTTGGTATATTGTAAAAGACTCATATATGTATGAAGTCTTGTAAGTCGTTTTGGTAAGAGATGTTGGCATATGTGTAGAATATGTTGACATGATGATATTGTGTTGTCATTGATGTCAATATGCTGAAAGAGAACCGATAATATGTTGATATTGTGAACCGGCATATGTGAAAAAGAAAAGCGATATGCTTGTCCAAGAGAACCGGTATGATGTTGTGAACCGGAACCAGTATGTCAGAATGAGAAACAATATAAGGAATGTTTTGTATCTAGGGTTCATATGGCATAACTACCGGTTGGTAGTCTCAGCTTCAGGGTTTCCAGTTGAAGTGTTTCGAGCCTGTGTGTTTCAACTGATGGCATTGTGTGATGAGTTAGCATTGTAATAGAGATCACATCGTGTTGCCACGTCAGCCTCATGCACATGAAGGATATTGCATGAAGGATATTTATCCTATCTACCTTAGGAATGTGTGAAGTCTCTGCAAACAGTGGAGAATGCATGATGGGTTATCACCTCCAAGAAGTAGCAAAGAATGAACGATGGAGAATGTCTTGAGATTTGTTCAAGACTATTGTATTCAAATACAATGTGTTCAATGGTTAGGATTGAACCGATTGAATTTCTCATCCTAAGTGTTTAGGGTTTAGGGTTTATGCTACTGACCTATCTATTTCCTATAAGGTTGATGTGGTGTTTCATGCTGAGGTTGTTGGCAAATGTTGTGTGTGTATCTATGTGTAGAGATACATGATTCTTGCTAGACTGGTTGAGAGGATTGATACCTGCATAGTATGTGTACAAAAGGAAGGAACTAAAGCAGATCTACATTGGCATTGAGTGCTATTACCAGATCATTGTAATACCTATTGATCTCTAATTACTTCAACAGCTGGAAAATCCCTTAATAGGGTAGCTTTAGCCAGCTTGTTGTAAATCCTTTAACAAGGTGACTCAAAGCCATTGAGTTCATAAATTCCTCTAACAAGGTTTAGTCCTTAACCAGGTATTCTAGCCATCCCTTAACCCGGTGATCCCTAACAGGATTGGTTCCTAACAAATCCTGTTGTAACAGTCTTTAACCGGACTAGGCTTATAATAGAGCGGACTTCTAAAGAGTTCAAAATAGCTTGTGGGTATTCATCCCCACTGTGGTTTTTCCCAGTTGGGTTTCCACATGAAAAATATGTGTGTCACATGTGATGCTTTGTTGTTTTCTGTCAAATGGTGAATCATGTTGATCTAGCAAGTTATTATATCTTTGATGATAGATTATCTTTTTATGCATAAGGACAAAGTGGAAATGAGGGAGTAGGTTGTATGAAAAGATAAGAAGATTGACCGGTTCATGTCTTTCATAATTGCAATGTGTTTAACTAGTAGTAATCTGGTTTGGACTGGTGTTAGCAATTGCCAGTAGTTTACAGTTTGCAATCAAACCAGTTCAGGAAAAGTTTCTATGCATGTACTGATTCACCCCCCCCCCCTCTCAGTACTCACTATTCATCATTGAGTTATTAATTGGTATCAGAGTGTCCTCTAAATCCTCTGTGTTGTAAGCTTAACCACTTGAGGGAAAGATCCTATTGTAATGATGAAGAGGGAAGGTCCAAAGTTCAACAGAGATAACTTTAAAATATGGAAGAACAAAATGAAGATATACATCAGAAGCATGGGTGCTCAACATTGGAGCTATGTTGAGAATGTTTATGTTATCCCTACTGGTACTCTCACCGATGACCAAAAGAGAGGGATTCAAGAGAATGGCCAAGTCATGGAAGCCCTAATCAGTAGTTTATCTGACATTGAGTTTATTGATGTCCAGGATAAAGAAAATCCCAAAGAAGTATGGGATACTCTTGAGAATATCTATGGCAGTGATGAGCATGTAAAACAAGCTAAGGAAGAAAGCCTTAGAGAGAAGTTTGAAGACATGTGGATGGTTGAGGGTGAGACCATTCAACAATATGGAATAAGAATCAAAACTATTGTAGGAGATATCAAGAGTGCAGGTGTTAAAATGGAAGATTCCACTGTTGTTAGCAAAGTCTTGAGATCCTTATTACTGGTCTATGCAATAAGGGTTGTTGCTATTCAGAAGTTGAGATCAATAGACAATACTAAGGTATCTTTAGACTCCATCATTGCAAAGTTGACAACCTATGAGCTAAATAGTTTTGATGGCAGTGTTCAAAAGACCAAATCAGATTTTAGAGCATCTATTGCACCATCCAAAAAAGGAAAAGAAGCAAGCACCAGCGGTGAACCAAGACAGAGCAGAGAAATAGATGATGAGGAGACTCTAATGGAATTTGAATCTCTTCTTGCCAAGAGACTTCCTAAGGGAACTGGAAAATATAGAGGTAAGCTTCCTTTGAAATGCTTCTCTTGTAACCGGATAGGACACATCTCTATAAACTGTCCTAATGGTGATAGCAAGGACAAACTAAAAAGGTTCAATAAATTCAAAGGAGGAAACCAAAGAAACTATTTTGTAGTAGTTGATGAAGGTGTCACAGATGAGGAATCGAAAGATGAAATGAAGATATTGTGTTTGTTGCAGTCAAAGAGGATGTGTCAGATAAAAAGGCTCTTGTCTCCCACTTTGATAATTCCAATGAGTGGATTATCGACAGTGGTTGTTCTCACCATATGACTAGTGACTGGAGCAAGTTTATATCTTTGGAAGAGTATGATGGTGGGGTGGTTCATTTTGGTAATGATGCACCATGTATGGTCAAAGGTAGAGGGTCCATCTCTCTAAATGGAAAGAGCAGTGCTGACAATGTGTATTGGGTGGAAGGTCTCAGACACAATCTATTGGGTGTATTGGGTGTATATGATAGTAGACTCACTTTGGAATTCAAAAATGGAATCTGCAAAATTAAAGGAAAGAATGGTGAACTGATGGCCACCGGTATGCAGACCAAAGGTAACTTATTTTAGCTGAATGAAAATATAAGTACATGTCTTATGACTAAGTTTGATGATAGATGTATATGGCATAGGAGACTCTGCCATGTAAACTTTGATAACATAGTAAAGGCTAGTAAGATCAAGGCAGTTAGAGGAATGTTGATGCTGAGCAAACTAGAAAATCTTGTGTAGAGAATGTCAACTGGGGAAAATGTCTTCCTCAACCTTCAAAGGTAAATCTTTCACTACTAACAACTTACTTGATCTTGTGCATACTGATTTGTGTGGTCCTATGAAAACTAGGAGTGTGCAGGGAGATAGGTATTTTATGATTCTTACAGATGATTGCTCAAGAATGATGTGCATCACATTCTTGAAGGACAAGTCTGAAGCCTTAGGAAAGTTCAAAGCTTCAAGAGAACTCGTAGAAAAGGAAAGTGGTAGAGGAATCAAATGCCTTAGAACTGACCAAGGAGGGGAATTCACTTCCAGTGAATTCAATAAATATTGTGAAGAGAATGGCATCAAGAGGCAACTGTCTGCCCCCCAGACTCCACAGCAGAATGGCCTAGTAGAGAGAAACAATCGGACTATGGTTGAAGTGGCTAGAACTATGTTGATCCAAGGAAAGGTCACTCACACCTTTTGGAGAGAAGCAGTGAGCACTATAGTCTACACAATGAACCAGGTACTCATCAAGAAAGGAAAGGATAAGATTCCTTATGAAAACTGGACCGGTAAGACACTAGTTGTAAGCTACTTTAGAGTGTTTGGTAGTAAATGTTATATCAAGAGGAGTGAACATCAAAGCAAGTTTGATGCTAAATGTGATGAGGGAATATTCCTAGGGTATTCCACTAAGAGCAAAGATCTCAAATGTTTCAACAATAGGACAAAGAATTATTGAAAGCATCAATGTTAGGGTTGATGAGAACTCTGAGAAATCAGAGGAAACCAACAGAGAGCATGTAGGAGATGAACCGGTAGTAACCTTCTAGGAACCGGTTGCAAATCAGACCAGTACCAGCAATTGTGCTCCTACACCGGTAGATGCTGATGAAGATGAGGAGGATGAAGAAAAGCAAGAGGAAGTTGTTAAGAACATACCTAGGTATGTCAAACTCAATCATGATCCAAAGCAGATCATAGGAGACAAAGATGCAAGAATTCTTACAAGAAGAAAGGTCAAAGAAAGCTCATGTATGATCTCTCAATTTGAGCCTAAATCATTCAAAGAGGCACATAAAGATGATGAGTGGATCAAGGCAATTGAGGAGGAACTTGACCAGATAGAAAAGAATGGTACATGGTCTTTGGTACCCAGACCGGAGCATAAAAATGTCATTGGAACCAAATGGGTTTTCAGAAATAAGCTAAATGAGGATGGTACAATGGTAAGGAACAAAGCTAGACTAGTATGTAAAGGATATGCCCAAGAAGAAGGAGAAGACTATGGTGAAACCTTTGCTCCAGTAGCAAGATTGGAAGGAGTTTGTATACTTCTTGCATATGCAATTTTTAAAGGATTCAAGGTATACCAAATGGATGTAAAATCTACATTTTTAAATAGAATACTTGAAGAGGAAGTGTATATGGACTAAAGCAGGCACAAGGAGCATGGTATGGATGCTTGCATTCTCATCTTGTGAAGATTAGATTTGAAAGAACAAGTGAAGATAGTAATATCTACTTGAAATCAGAAGGAGATCAGATTCTGATCTATGAAGTATTTATTGATGACATAATCTTTGGTGGAGATGACAAGATGAGTCATGACTTTGTAGATGAGATGAAAAAGGAGTTTGAAATGTCACTCATAGGGGAAATTAAGTTCTTCATTGGACTGCAGATTTAGCAAATGAAAAATGGAATCTTTATTACTCAGTCCAAGTATATCAAAGAGGTGTTGAAGACCTTTGGCATGGAAGACAGTAAACCAGTTGGTACACCAATGGTGACCGGTTGTAAACTATCAAAAGAGGATGACTCAGCACTGGTAAATGAGAAGGAATACCGATCAATGATTGGTAAGTTGCATTATATAGTGCATAGTAGACTGGACATTGCACATGTAGTGGGTATTACCGTTCGATTTCAGCAAAGCCCAAGAGAATCGAACTTGGTAGCAATCAAGTGGATTCTTAGATATCTGAAGGGAACTATTGACTATGGGTTATGGTACCATACAATAATGATTTCAACCTGAAAGTGTTCACAGATGCTGATTGGGCTGGTAAAGTAGATGACCAAAAGAGCACAACCGATGGTGCATTCTTTCTCAGTGGAAGACTGGTCTCATGGATGAGTAAAAAGCAGAGTTTTATCTCTCAGTCTACAACAGAAGCAGAGTATGTTGCAACTTTTATGAACTACACCCAGACTATTTGGATGAAGCATGTATTGAATGGCTTCAAAGTTCCTGTATCTGAACCGGTAAGTATATTTTGTGACAATACAAGTGCAATTAACATATCCAAGAATTCGGTTTTACATGCTAGAACCAGGCATTTTGAACTCAAGTATCATTTCTTGAGGGAAAAGGTTCAGAACAAGGAGGTGGTATTGGAACATGTTTCCAGTAAGGAGCAGTTAGCAGACATATTCACCAAGCCTCTAGCAAAGGCTACTTTTGCCTATCTAAGAGGTGAGCTAGGGGTGTTGCCCCTTCAAGAGGTAATCTAAAGGTTTGTGCTCCACATCAGTCAGATCTTACTTTGCTATATCTTTTTAGAATTGATGTGTTGAAGGATGCTACTCCTCAAGGGGAGCAACATAGTGGAATAGGGAAGCTTGTGCCTCCACTTTGGCATTGTTGTCAAAGGGGGAGAAGATGTGAAGTGGAAAAGATATCTGCAGTATTAAGGAGAAGATGTGATGCAGAAAGAGAGATATCTTTGTATATTGCCATCAATGCCAAAGGGGGAGATTGTTGGCATATGTGAAGAATATGTTGACATGATGATATTGTATTGTCATTGATGTCAATATGTTGAAAGAGAACCGGTAATATGCTAATGTTGTGAACTGGCATATGTGAAAAAGTGAAGTGGTATGCTTGTCCACGTGAACTGATATGATGTTGTGAACTAGAACTGGTATGTCAGAATGAAAACTGGTATAAGGAATGTTTTGTATCTAGGGTTCATATGGCATAACTACCGGTTGGTAGTCTCAACTTTAGGGTTTTTGGTTGAAGTGTTTTGAGCCTGTGTGTTTCAACCAATGGCATTGTGTGATGAGTTCGCATTGTAATAGAGATCAGATCATGTTGCCATATCAACTTCATGCACGTGAAGGATCTTGCATGAAGGAGATTGATCCTATCTACCTCAGGAATGTGCGAAGTCTCTATAAATGGTGGAGAATGCGTGATGGGTTATCACCTCCAAGAAACGGAGAAGAATGAATGATGGAGAATGTCTTGAGATATGTTCAAGACCATTGTATTCAAATACAATGTGTTCAATGGTCAGGATTGAAGCGACTGAATTTCTCAACCTAAGTGTTTAGGGTTTAGGGTTTATGCTACCGACCTATCTGTTTCCTATAAGGTCGATGTGGTGTTTCATGCTAAGGTTGTTGGAAAATGTTGTGTGTGTATCTATGTGCAGAGATACGTGATTCTTGCCAGACCAGTTGAGAGGATTGATACCTGCATAGTGTGTGTGCAGAAGGAAGGAACTAAAGCGGATCTACATTGGCATTGAGTGCTATTACTAGATCATTGTAATACCTGTTGATCTCTAATCACTTCAACAGTTGGAAAATCCCTTAACAGGGTAGCTTTAGCCAACTTGCTATAAATCCTTTAACAGGGTGACTCAAAGCCATTGAGTTCATAAAATCCTCTAACAAGGTAACCTCTAACAAGGTTTAACCCTTAACCGGGTATTCTAGCCATCCCTTAATCGGGTGATCCCTAACAGGATCAGTTCCTAACAGAACCTGTTGTAACAGTCTTTAACCGCACTAGGATTCTAATAGAGTGGACTTCTAAAGAGTTCAAAACAACTTATGGGTATTCATCCCCACCGTGGTTTTTCCCATTTGGGTTTCCACATGAAAAAATATGTGTGTCATATGTGATGTCTTTTTCATGTGATGCTTTGTTGTTTTCTGTCAAGCAGTGAATCATGTTGATCTAGCAAGTTATTATATCTCTAATGATAGATTATCTATTTATGCATAAGGACAAAGTGGAAATGAGGGAGGAGGTTGTGTGAAAAGCTAAGAAGATTGACTAGTTCATGTCTTTCACAATTGAACTGTGTTTAACCGGTAGTAATCTTGTTTGGACCAGTGTTATGGATTTCCAGTAGTTTACAGTCTACAATCAAACTGGTTTAGGAAAAGTTTTTGTGCCTATACTAATTCACCCCCCCCCTCTCAGTACCAGTTTGGTACTAACTATTCATCATTGAGTTATCAAGAGAACTGTGTGATAAAAAGGAATGATATGATGCGTAATTGATAGAAGAATTTTGTATAAGGACAACAAGATTTTGGTTATAGACTGAGCTTAAACCGGTACTGAACCTGGCATAGTTGATGTTGATTTGAGAAGTACATTGTATTGGATTTAATCATCCATTTTGTAAGTTAGGGAGACTTCTATTTTGTAGTTGAGCAGTGAGCTCTAGGCTGTTGGCCTTCCTGCATGTGCAAGTCCATCATGTAAGTAATATTTATTCATTGGCTAGTGAGTGAATATTGTGGGTCACATACCACAGAGGTTTTTCTCACATCGGGTTTCCTCGTCAAATATCTCTTGTTATGGTGTGTTCTCTATGTTGTCTTTGTTATTCTTATTTGTTGCATTAATTCTTATTTACTGGTACATTGTTTTGGGATGCAAAGTTTTTAATAAGTATAAATATTGTGAAAACTGGTTAGACACTGATTCACCCCCCCTCTCAGTGTCTTTGGGACTGTCATTGATTCCAACAGATCTTGTTAAGATAGTAATACCAATTTTTAGGAGTAAGATATGACACAATAGGTGAATCCTTTGATCTCCATGCCTTAATGGAAGCATCCAAATCACCCTTTAAAATAAACCCTGCAACAATGGCTTCCATGGAAGAGGCTAGGGTTAAAAAACTAGAGAAAATGTTCAAATGAGAGAATAGGGTTAGAATCCCCTATCTTTTTATCATAATAGAAATTAGGGTTTCTAATGAAGCCCTAAGATCCAACTGTGGAATTTAAAACAATCTAATGGATGAGATTCAATGTTCAAATTCATTAGGTTTGGCTGGAAAAAAAAGTTAAAAAAGAATTAAAATAATTAAATAAAATTAATCCCATGGTGGGGGACATGGTATCACTTCTACTATCTATTTTTGTTCTATCACAAAATAGGTTTTCTAGTAAAACGTCTATTTTTGTGATCTTTTTATTTTATTTTTTTATATTTTTTTAATAAATTAAAATGAACATCTAAAAAATAAATTTCTACGATAAATAAAATTATATAAGTTAAAAAAAAATTACAATTTAATACTTGTATATACTGTAGACTCAAATTTAAAAATATTTTGTGAAATACGAAATCCATGATGAAAAAAGAAACCGTAATATTATTTATCACTTTAAATAATTTAAATTACCTTCCAATTTTAAAAATTAGTAAAATTTAATTAAATTATTGTATAAAATTAAATTACCCACAAACATGATTGTTAATTATAATTACTGTAAATTTATATTAGTTAACTTAAATTTATGCAAAATTAATCATAACCTTGATTTAAATTCTAGCTTAATTATAACCCTAATCTTAGCTCTAATAGTTGAGATAAATAATAAAATTAGTCTTGGAAAAAAATGATAATTATTATTAATATAATTTTTAAATTAAATTTATGTCAAACTATTAATATTATAAATTTAATTAAATAAATTTATGTCAAAAATAAATATAACCTAAAATGTTGTACATTTATTTTTGTGACTAATAGTGTAGATGAGTAATAGTCATTTATTTAGTCATTTTTATTTGTGTGACTGAATATTTAGTTGTGTTTCTTACCCATTGACCAAATTAGTCATTTATAGTTGTGTTGCAAAAAATGACTAGAATCTGGTCATTTTTACTTGATGTGACTAAAAGTTGTAGTCACCTGGTCATTTATTTGCCATATTTTTACTAGTGTTCTTCACCCATTTAAATACAAGAACACACCAATTCACTCAAATTTCACGCAATATGCCATCACTTGTAGTAAATATTCTTGCATAATATAACTTCTTATTTCAATTATTTTGTAAAATTTTTGGCATCCATAAGACACAATAAAAATGATAAACTTACATCCTTCAAGAAAGATAAGACATTTCTAACTTCTATATACAACAATAAAATGAAAAGATAATCATTTGCACAAACAATATACACATACATACTCATCCACATCACCACAAAGCACACATCACAAGGCCAAATAAGTAAGCATGTTTCTTCAGAAAAGTGCCCATGCTTGATCAGGAGAGCATACAAAACCATTGCCTATTGTTTGAGATTTATAATCCATAACTCTCACTTAGTGGCTTGACGGTGTTAGGCCACACACATAAACGGTGAGACTGTCCATACAATACCTTATTGTCTATCCCTTGTTTGTGTAAGGTGGTTAGCCTCCTTGAAGAGATAGTCACCATACTTAGGTGAGTAGTGGATCCTAGCTACATAAGAGCCTCATATACCCCCATCCTCAAGGTTCCTAGTATTTGCTTCCTTGTATATACTCAACCAAGTTTGCCTCATACATCCTTGGAGAGGAGTCATGTTACAACACCAGACCAACATTTGAAAATAGTAAAGATAAACTAGTTTACCCACCAAAGTTCATAAATAAAAGAGAAACAAGAATAAATTAACAATTCTAACAATAAAGTAAGGAAAATTTCAGGAATTGACAACATAAAATCAAATGTAAGCACAAAACTACATGAAAACATTCACAAATAGTGGCTAAACCATCACAAATAAAGATGAATGAAGTTACTATTCCAGGAAAATAAAATAAATTAAATCATCATCATCAATTATACATTACATTAATATGTGACTAAAATTAGTAACCAAACGAGGAAGGAGGGAACAATATCTACAAATCATTCTCTGACCAAAAGGAATATACACCACACATAAATATAAACATGAATCCTCATAAATTAGAGATCCACTCACACCACATTCAAATTGAGGAGAAAAAGGCTAAGGACAAACAACCAAGAAAAGGGGGTGTTGGGATGTGCTAAATTTTTTCCCCTGTGTGCTAAAAAGGTTTGGTTCTTATGTCTTTATAGTTCCATGGCTTAAACCCAAAGTACTTAAACCCTAAACCCTTAGGCTCATTGTGAATTCATTTCTCTTTTTGTTATAATTGGTCATTGACTTGTTTCACCCAGTTCCTGGTTCTTTATGTTGGCAACAACAATGAGGGAAAACTGAGAGGGAGGGGGGGATGGTGAATCAATTTTCACCGGATCTACAAACTCAATCACAAAAATAGATCTGATAAACTGCAACAATAACAGAGATAAGAAAGATGATAATGCAATGCCAATATTTTGACATGGAAAACCCGGTTAAGGGAAAAACCACGGTGGGAACCTACCCACAATAAGATGATACTGTTGGCCATTTGGTGGAATTGATTATGTGTTGCATTGATGTTTTGTCATTGATACCAATACTAACTATTTGGATTCTTTAATGGAACCCTTCTGGTCCCGGTAGGTTGAGTGGTTTCTGGTTAATTTGGATCTGGCATGATCCAGTAGGCTTCGATATAGGTTGGTAATAGAATTGGCTTGTTCATGATACTCATGCTCATATTTGGTCAGTTGGTTTTGGTCTAGTGATCAGATGCTATCCTGTTTGCCTAGAAGCTTGGTTTATGGTTCTGGTGAGGGTTTCATCGATAGAGATTTTGATGAAGATCTTTGATGAATTGCTTAAGTAGTGTTGGTGCAGGTTCTGGTGGAGTTTCAGGATGTTGTTGGTGATCATATTTGATACTTGTTGGATGGAGATCATTGTTGTAGTGTGTGGACCTATACTAGGTCCCGGTTGATCTAGGTTATGGACTAACTTTAATGAAGTGTGTGGATTAGACCTCTCGATGTATTTTTGGGATATCTTGTGTGTTGGATATTATTTGTTTGGTCTAAGGCTGACAGGGTTTGTAAATATGTAATTGGTTTATTATTTGGTGGCTGACCTAATTGTTTATGGTCAAGGGTTTGTATATATAGATGTAAGATCTCATTGTAGATCATCATGGTTTTGGTTAGAGGTCATGGTCAAGGAATGTAATGTGCGAATAATGTAATATCATTCAGGAAGAGGATTTGGTTGATCATTGGAGATCAAATTGGGTGTATGTAAGAGGATTTAGTCCTCTGGTATTGATCTTAATTGGAACTATACTCAGGCATAGGAGATGCTATCTTTTGATGTTCAACACTTCTCTAGATTGTAGTCTGAATTTATATGTAGTCAGTGAGGCTCCTTTTGTGATGAGCAGCGAGCTTTAGGCTATTCGCCTTCCTACAAGTGCAGGCCCCTCAATTGTAATTCACATACTTACTGTAGAATTATTATCTGACCGTAGGTAGGCTTCCCACCATGGTTTTTCCCTTTAAAGGGTTTTCCATATATAAATCTTGGTGTCATGTGGATGGTATTTATTCTGTGATTATTGTTTATGCTTAATTGGTTTAACTGCTATTCTAGTATTAATGTTTTGGGTTTGGGTATTAAAGTTTAAATTTCTAATAGATTCGGTAATCTGTGACAACTGATTCAACCCCCCTCTCAGTTGTCTTTCGGTTACTTGAACTACCTAACAATTGATATCAGAGATTTGGTCCTCTCTACAGAAAGTTGAACCACTTGTGGAAGATCCTATGGTGACTAACAATTCAAGTTCATCGAGTTCTTCTGGAGCTATCTTTCAAAGGGATATTTGAGGCTTGATGGAACAAATTACATAGTATGGAAGATTCGAATGGAGACTCATTTGAGATGTCTTGGAAAGGAGATTTGGGAAATCACATAGAATGTGTTGGAAACCAATAACACTGAGAAATGGGGGTGAATCAGTGTTATACCTGAATAATAAGTTTTAGCCTTATTAAAACATGCATACACCAACTAGTATATCGGTACATACAAAATTGAAAGAAGTAAAGCAACCAATAAGCCAATCACATAAATGAGAATCATAACACACAGATTTATACATGGAAAACCTCAAATAGGAAAAATACGGTGGGATTTGTGACCCACAATATCAATCCACTCGCCATATGAAGAGATATTTCAAAATATGAGGGTCCTACTCCTATAGGAAGGCTTACAGTCTAGAGAACACTGCTCAATCACAAAAGGAGCCTCGTTGATTACATAAAATTCAAGACTACAATCTAGAGAAGTGTGAATTGCTAAGATAACATCTTCTATGCCAGAATACAGTTCCGGTTTAAGCTCTAACTATTCTGGTTTGAAACCCTAAACCCTTTACCGGAATAACCCTTACAATAATTTCCTCACATACATAATCTCTCTAAACTATTTTGCATCATATTACATTTGCATATCCATAATCTTGTATCTCATGTCTCTCTCATGTATCTGAAAATGATCTATCAAACTAACTTATATACCCTATACAAATTTACATGCCTTATGTTGGCTTACAAAGATATATACAATATCAATTTACGTGTCAGCTAGAGAACATAAATACATAAACATTAAAATCAATTGCCGATGCCGGATCCAGGATATGTTGGCCTCCAATACCGATAACCTTTACTAAACCATGTCAGCATGCATTGCTGATGACCAAAGAAATCCTCCTGTCCTGTCGGTGCCGGTGCTAGTGCCAGTGTAGTATCTGTGAAGTGCCTGTCAGTATACCATAGAACCAAAATATGAAGCTGAAACACAATACCATGTTGCCATCAATGACAACATAGTGAAACCAACCAATTGAGTGTCAATTGACAACAATCTCCCCCTTTGAAATTGATGACAACACTCATGTGAAAAATAGTCAGGGTTTCATCTATCAGTTTCATCCTACCCTACTCCCCTTGAGCTAAATATGAAAAATACTCCATATCTCCAAAACTCCATAGCTCCCCCTAATGTATACAACTCCTTTATTATTTTTCACATCTATACTACTCCCCCTTTGACATCAATGCCATCAAAAATTCTAAAAGGAATGTCAAAGAAAAAGAACTATACAATGACTATCCCAAAATGTCTTACTGGAGCTTAACCAACTTCAAAATTTATGGATAAACCTTCTCCAATAACTCCAAATAAGTATCCCAACTAGTTTTGAATGTGTCAGAAATAGATACAAGTCCACTCAAAAAATGTGCAAAATATTCTTTTTCATTGACCTCTGGCGGTGTGGGCTTTCCCACCATATCCATGCATTCTTTCTTGTGTACGCTGAGTGAATCCAACCAGGGACTCACCAAGCCTCTTAGACAACTGGCTCTTCTAATTATTTTGTCTCTTTTCTTCTCAAGAACAGAAATTTGGGTCTCCAAAATCAAAATTTGACCATCAATTGATGTAGTCAATGAAATCAGTCCATCAAAAGAGTTAGCTATTCTTGCAATTTTCTCCTAAATCTCTTTTATCTTTTTATCCACATTATTTGAAAGTATTTCAGTGTTACAACATACCCTATATATATTTGTACATTGTTTCAAAGAATTTTCTGTTAGGATCAGCTTCTCCTCAATCTTTTTCTTCTCGGTTCCAATTATTTGATCAAACACATCTCTCTTAGCCTGAGTAAACCTTTCTAGTTCTTGTTCGTTTGAGATTTGTTGTAAGCATTGAAATTCTTTTGAAATATGCTTAGTGATTACCTTAAGCTTGCTGGATGGGCTCACTTCCTTTTCAATCTTACACTCCAGGACCAGTCTATGTAAAACACTAGTTGATTGATCTATAATCCCTTTATCTATGGATCCCTCCATTATTTTTTGTGTTGCCATCATCATCAGTTTAGTGGGACTTATCTCTGTGATGTTTTTCTTTTCTACCCGTGAAGTGTCAATTGACAATAATGATGGACCAACAACCAGTCCCCTATCAGATTCCTCCATCTTCTCCTTTGAAGATTTATCCTTTATAACCTCCTCACTTGCATCGGTGGCTTCACCACTTGGTGCAGTCTATGTAACTGTCGGTTCCTCTATAGAGTCTATAACCTCAACCTCTACATTTGTATTTGGAGGACAATTATCCTTAATATTAGTATCCTGTATAATATTAGTTGGTTCACTCTTTGTATTAACTGGTATCTCAATATTTGTCTGTACATCTCTATTTACCAAGGGATCAATTTCCACTATCTTAATATTTTTCAAAATTGAGGGTGAAGTACCCATAATCCTCTTTCCTTTTCCTTCAACTGGGGTATCTAAAATGTCGGTCTTGGTTTCTGGTGAAGTAAAGAATCCTCTATTTTCTCTAAGAAATTTAACCCATGCTTTTTGAGTCTCTTTTATTATTTCATTTACTTTTCCTAGCATCAGACTAGTTATCCTATGTTTGCTATTGAAAAAAATTCCATTTGTCACCTCAAGTGTCTTTTCCATTTCATCGGGAGCAATAGTAACACAAATAGAAAATATCTCTTGAATTTTAATGTGTTTATCCTCTTGCATAGCTGACAATCTTCTAGAATCTAACATGTTATACAATTCAGCCGGTATTTGGTTTTCTATTTCTATTAAGGCTTTCTAATAAATATCCAAGTATAATAGGACTATTTCCTCTACCTCTCTTTGTTCATCCTCCTCTAAGTGATCATAGTAAAATTGAACATTCTTCAACATGCCATCTTTATTGATTTCATCTACTAATTCTACACACATTTTAGGTGCAACCTTACCAGAATCAGTGTCATCCTTCTTCTTCCTCTTTGCAGTACCAAGTGCAGCTGTAGGTGTAGCTTTTGGTGCTTGCTTCCGTGTCAGTATTTTGATTGTAACCTTCCTAACCGGTTACTTCTTAGCTTCTGCCTTTTGTTCCTCTGGTTTCTTCCTAACAACCCTCTTAAATGCCAATGGTGTGTTATCCTCAGATTCTGATTCTATAGTAAGAAGATCAATATGAACTTTAGGATCCTTCCTCTTTCTACCTTTATTTGGGACATCATCAATTAGTGCTTTGATGTCCTTTGGGACCTTCTACACAAACTTGCTTTCTTTTCCTTCTTGTTTCTCTCTTTTCTTCTGGTTGAACTCTGTTTCAATCTCTTTAGTTTTCTATTATGTAGTACCATAGGGCTTCTTTGACTCATCAATCAACATTTTTGCATAGGCATCAAGAATTTGTGCATCCACCTCATAGACCATTTCTTCAATCCAAATCTTTTGTGGCTTAACTGCTTCCATGAGTGTCTCATCCTTCTTTACCATAGAGCATATGTTGGTAGAATATTTTTCTAAAATATGCTCAGGTACCCTTACCCTAGACCTCATAGATTTTTGGAATGCTTTAAAATACCCCCATACATTATCATCTCTCTAGCTTCCTAAAGCAGCAATTGACTATTTCAATTGCCTCCCTACTAGGATGTCAAAAGCCCATTGCCTCTTACCAGAACTGGGTGTATCATTCATAAAATGTAACATCAGGAAAACTATCAAGTTGCCATACCAGAATGTACCCTTCCTTTCACCCTTAATCTTTCCTAAGTTTATTAACAACTCATCTAGCATCCAACAACATAGAACTAATTTCACATTCTCTCTCATCATTTTGTATGCAGCTAAAATGCATGAACTGAAAACAAAATTCAGCTAGTTTGACTAAGTTACCTTATACTTGATGATCATGCTACCAAATTTGATGTTCGTGTTGGTGATAATGCTCACTTTCATGAATTTTTGTCAGATGTTTTGCTGGTGATCACTCACAAAATCATTTGAAACCTTCTTGTTTAGATGTTTCCCAACTGATGGTAAACCAATGATTGCCTGGATGGCTTCCTTGGTGATTTTGTAGGGTCTATTTAACCATATAAATTCCCCATGTACTCTACTCAGCACGTATCTGAATATCTCATCCTCAAATTCTAGAATGTTGATAAACCCTAGGTCTTCAATATGCTTGAATGTCGGTTTGATCTTTCCATATTCTCCCATTAGCTCACTCATATAAATGCCCTTAATTTCTAAAGTTCCCAAGTCCTCGATGTGACAATTAATATATGCCCTAACATCCTCTACATAGACAACTCCATCATAAATGCGAGAAAATTCTCCAACCAAATCTTCTAGGGTGGCCACATGTGGATACCGCTTGAAAATTATCCTGGGGTGGTCGTTGACCTCTACTACAGTTGTGTTTGCAAAAAAAAAAAGAATAGATGATGATCTCGCTTCCATGTTTAAAGATAAATACCTTTTGATCGCTCTTAGTAAAAACCTTCAACAAATTCTTCTAGATGTCAGTGAGATCACTCAAGAAGAAATCTGATTTCTCTAAATTGCCTTTGATTACTCTTAGTCACTCTAAATCACTCTGAAGTCCCTCTAAATACAAGGTGATTAACAATGAAGTGTATTCAATCTTTTAACCTTCAAGAAAAACCCTAATCTTCCATTGACATAAATGACTTCTGGTGAAAGATACCGGATCTCGCTCAGAACATATCCATGCCGGATAATCAACTCCAATAGCTAGAACATCTTTGAGAACCTCTTCCTTGGGCATATGCAACATCTTCATGAATTTCTCCTACCCCTAAGGCATCTTCTTTAGTTACCAGATGAGCTCCCTTCTCATGCAGGAGTAGCCTCTTCTACTGGATAAGTAACCAGGACATTCCCATTTGATGATTGTTCTTCAGTCTTCCTAACCCATCTTTGAGTATGATCTTGCCAGATTTCACTAACCTTCTCTTTTCCTTTCTCATTTGATCCTCCATTACTAACCGGTTGATTTCTGCTTCTATAAAATTTAGCAATATATCCAACCTTATTACATGCATTACATGTAACAATGTTCTTTTGAATTGCTTTGCTAAAACCGATGAAATTGCTTGATCTGCACTAATTAGCCATATGTCTAAATTTTCCACATGCATAGCATTTAACATTCATTCTCCAATATTCTATCTTATGACCAAACTTATTGCAATTAGAAAATTTACTCGGAGCAGAACTAGGGTTCTGATTTTCGCTGTTTTTACATTGCCTAGCCATGTGACCAAATCTATTTCAAACAAAAAATCTACCATTGAATTTATAAGCATTAAATTGGCTTACCGGTGGCTTATGGTTTTGATCTTCATTAGGGGTACCGAAACTCTGTCCTTGCTCAAATCCAAGTCCATTAGAATCTCCAATATGCCTTTGTCTCTTCAGTAACTCATCAAGTTGTGCTAAGCTGATCTTGAATTTTTCTTTGTACTCACTTGTAGTAGTTAAATCTTCTCTCAGAATTATCATTTGTCTCTCAAGCTCTTGTTCATTTCTCTGGGATTGTACCAAATCAGTTCTCAACATATCATTTTCATGAACCAATCTACCACATTCTTCAAATTTGTTCTTCAGGGATACAACAAGATTTTATTCCTTCTTCTTTGTGTCCTCAATCTCCTTAGACATCCTCATAGTTATAACTTGCATTTTATTTTTTAGAACCATGTTCTCCTGACTCAATTTCTAACATTGTTCCTTAAGTGCATCTTTATCTTCATCATCCTGACTTTCCAAAATTTACTTCCTCCTAGCTTGAACAAATGATAGCCTCTCTTGTAGGACAAGATTGAATTCCTTAGCAGAATTCAATTAATCTTGTATCTTTAAGTTCTTTAACCTTTCAACATCATAATCTTCAAGTGCCATCTCAAGTTTCTTCTCCAAAGCCATATCCATGGATTCTGGTTTCAGGATCTTCCTCAGGCTATTTAACTTCCTCCGAGGCACAAATCTTTGATATCAATTGTTGGAAACCAATAACACAGAGAGGCGGGGGGGGGGGGGGGGGTGAATCAGTGTTATTCTAGAATAATAATTTTTAGCCTTATTAAGACATGCATACACCAATCGGTATACTGGTACATACAGAATTGAAAGAAGTAAAGCAACTGATAAGCCAATCACATAAATGAGATCATAACATATATATTTATATGTGGAAAACCTCAAAGAGGAAAAACCACAATGGGATTTGTGACCCACAATATCAATCCATTGGCCATATGAAGAGACATTACAAAATATGAGGGGTCTGCACTTGCAAGAAGTCTTATAGCCTAGAGCACACTTCTCAATCACAAAAGGAGCCTCACTGACTACATAAAATTATACTACAATCTGGAGAAGTGTGAACTACTAAGATAGCATCTTCTATGCCAGAATACAGTTCTGATTTCAACTCTATCTGTTCTGGTCTGAAACCCTAAACCCTTTACCGAAACAACCCTTACAATAATTTCCTCAGATACATAATCTCTCTGAACTATTTCACATCATATTACATTCACATATCAATAATCTCCTATCTCATGTCTCTCTCATCTATCTGAAAATGATCTATAAAACTAGCTTATATACCCTATACAAATTTACATGGCTTATGTCACCTTAGAAAGATATATACAATATCAATTTACATGTTGGCCATATAACATAAATACATAAACATTAAAATCAATTTCTGTTGCCAGATCCAAGATATGTCATCCTTCAATACCGATAACCTTTACTAAACCACGTTGGCCTGCATTGTCAGTGACCAAAGAAATCCTCTTGTCCTGTCGATGTCGGTGTTGGTGCCCATGTAGTAAATATGAAGTTCTTATCCGTACACCATAGAACCAAAACATGAATTTGGAACACAATGCCATGTTTCCATCAATGACAGCATAGTGAAACCAGCCAATCGAGTGTCAATTGCCTACATAATGGTGTCACACCTTATAATCCGGGATCTAGCAATCCTCCTCTAGCAAAACTAGATAAGGAGCTTGTGAATGATTGTAGAGCAAGAGAAGCCCTCTTGTGTGCACTTTGTGATCAGAAAATAATGGGATTAACTGACAAATCATCTGGAAAGACTATATGGGATAAGTTGGAGACTCTTAATGAAGGTGACCCTATAGTGAATATTGCTAAACTTGATGGTTACCGGGTGAGATATGAAAACCTGAAGATGGAAGAAAATGAAAGGATTACTGCATTCATGGAAAGGGTAAATGAGATTGTTATGGGAATTCAATGTTGTGGTGGAACTTTGAGCAAAGATGAAATTATTTCTAAAGTCCTGAGAGCCCTACCACTAGCTTACAAAATGAAGGCTACTAGCATTAATGAGTTAAGAATAATGGCTAATACATCTGTAAACAAAGATACTTTGGTTGGGAAACTATCTACTTTTGAGCTTGAAGAATTTGGACCTTCTGAAGCTATGAAGTCTAAACCTTCTTTTCATGCATCTACATCTACAACCGGTAAGCAATATTGGAAAGACTTGTATGCAAAGGAATTAGAAGATATGAAGAGAGAAGATGATGAGTTTGAACTACTTGAAGGACTATTTTCTAGAAGAGTACCTAAAGGACCGGTAGGAAGTAAGTATGAAGGAAAAGCACCTTTTAAATTTTGTGCATGTAATAAGATTGGTCATTTTGCATCTAGATGTCCTGAAAGAAATTCAAGATTTGAAGAAAGAGCTAGAAGATCATTTAAGCCTAACCTTGGATATTAGAACAAGTACAAGTACAAGAAAAATAGACACAAATCATGCTACATAGAAAATGAGGAAGGCATTACTGATCCTGATGATGAACCGACAAAAGATTCTGCTAGTGGTTTTGGCAATGGGAAGGAATGGGTGTTCTTGGCTATCAAAGAAGATGATCTGACACTAGAAGAGAATGTACCTAAAGAGAAGGAACTTGCTTCTAAAATTGAAGACAAGGATGAATGGGTAATTGATAGTGGTTGTTCACATCATATGAGTGGAGATAAAGGGAAGTTTCTAACTTTGCAAGAATTTGATAGTGGTCTAGTTAGATTTGGAGACGACAAACCATGTATGATAAAAGGAAAAGGAACTATATCATTGGATGGTAAGAACAATACTGACAATGTTTATTATGTTGAAGGTTTGAGGCATAATATTTTGAGTGTAGGACAACTGGTAGATACGGGATTTCAATTACAATTCAAGGATGGAAAATGCAAAATCATTAACAGATCTAGTTTGGAGATTGCAACTGGTACATTGAAAAAAGGTAATATATTTTATTTGAACTCCAGTGAGAAGACATGTTTGATTACATAGATTGATGAGAGTTGGCTATGGCATAAAAGGTTGTGTCATGTAAATTTTGATTGCACTGGGAAGATCAGTTCAACTATGGCAGTTAGGGATATACCTAAGATTATGAAGCCCTATAATCTGGTATGTAAAGAATGTCAAATGGATAAACAAGTCAAAATCTCTTTTAGGAGTATAAAAGATAATTCAAATGATGTTCTTGATCTTATTCACACTAATTTGTGTGGCCCTTCTAGAGTTAAAAGTTTTCAAGGTGATAGATATTTCATGCTAACCATTGATGATTATTCTAGAATGACGTGGGTTACTTTTTAAAAGGAGAAATCTGAAGCATTTGAAAAATTTAAAATCTTTAAGGCTAAAGTGGAAACTGAGACATGATTGAAGATTAAATGTTTGTGGTCAAATCATGGTGGAGAATTCACATCTGGTGAGTTTAATAACTTTTGTGAGAAGCATGGTATAAGAAGACAATTTTCTGCTCCTCGAACACCTCAGTAGGATGGACTTGTGGAAAGGAAAAACAAAACTATCTTGGATGCTTCTAGAACAATGATGATGGAAGCTAGTCTACCTCAAATCTACTGAAGAGGAGGAGCGAGAATAGTGGTTCATACATTCAACAGAGTACATATCAAAGGAGAAATGGGTAAGCCACCTTATGAATTATGGTTTGGCAATACACCTACAGTTAAGTATTTCAGAATTTTTGGTAGTAAATGTTATATAAGGAGAGATGATATCATTGGGAAATTTGATCCTAGATGTGATGAAGACATATTTCTTGGTTATTCTAATGAAAGCAAAGCATATAGATGTTATAACAAAATATTGCAGAGAATTGTGGAGAGTGCTAATGTCAAAGTAGATGAGTTGAACATAAGTCAAATCAAAGTTTATGAGAAGAAACCAATAGTGGAAATAATTATATCTAAACTGATAGCACCTTTACCATAATAGAGTGTTGAACCAGTTACTCTGACAGTATCTGAGAATTCTACACTAGCTGAAGAACAAGGAAGAGGAACAGAAAGTCAAAAGACTCCTAGGTATGTGAGATTGAATCATACAGAAGATCAGATCATTGGGGATAAGAGCAATGGAGTGATGACAAGAAGAAGACTAGAAACTAATGAGGTATGTTTAATTTCAGAAGCTGAACCGGTATCAGTAATTGAGGCATGTAAAGATGAATATTGGTTGAAATTTGTGGAAGAAGAATTAGATCAAATTGAGAAAAATAACACATGGACCTTGGTTCCCTGGCCTAAAAATAAAAATGTTATTGGAACTAAATCAGTTTTTAGAAATAAATTGAATGAGGATGGTCAAGTTATAAAGAATAAGGCTAGATTGGTTTGTAAAGGATATTCTTAGAACGAAGGAATTGATTATGGAGAAACTTTCAACCTTATAAAAAATACAAGGTTTATCAGATGGATGTTAAATGTGCATTTTTGAATGGGGATCTTGATGAGAAAATTTATATTGAGCAACTTGATGGTTTTTCAATATCAGATGATACAAATATGGTTTGTAGGTTAGGGAAACCCTTATATGGATTGAAACAAGCACCTAGAGCTTGGTATGCAAGGTTGGATAAATATCTTTTGAAGCTTGGTTTTATTAAAGGTAGTGTTGATAGTAATTTATATTATAAGATCATTGATGATAATATACTGATTATTGAAGTATTTGTTGATGACATTATTTTTGGAGGTGAAGATAAATTATGCATACAATTTTCTAAGAATATGGAGAAAGAATTTGAGATGTCTATGATTGGTGAAACGAAATTTTTCTTAGGTTTGCAGATTACTCAGACTGAAAAAGGTATTTTCATCTATCAAACTAAACATGCGAAGGAATTGTTGAACAAATTTGGTATGGGAGATTCTAAACCAGTAAGTACTCATATGGTTACAAGTGAGAAATTGACAAGAAAAGATGTTTCTGCACAAATAAATCCTACAAGATACAAATCTATGATTGGAGGTCTGCTTTATTTGACTCATACTAGCCCTGACATTATGAATGTTGTTTGTATTGTTTCAAGATTTCAGAGTGATCCTAGACAAAAATCATGACATGGCGGTGAAAAATATTTTTAGATACTTGCAAGGTACATCAGAATATGGTTTGTGGTACCCTAAGGATGATAACTTTACTTTATGTGCATATACAAATGTTGATTGGGCTGGAGATGTTGATGACCGGAAAAGCACTTTCAGTTGAGATTTCTTTCTTGGAAAGAAGTTGGTTTCATGGATCAGCATGAAACAGTCATGTACTTCTTTATCTACTGTTGAAGTTTGTTGGTATTTGCATGAAGATTGCATTAATGATATGTTATGTTGTCATTGATGTGAATTAACCGGTAATGATATTGTTGATATTATTGTAATATTATTACTGTAACTAGTAGGAAGAATTTGTGGAGTGAACCAGTAACCGGTGTAAACCTTATCTTCTGATATAACTGGTAAACCCTACCTATTGTTTTTGATAAACCCTAACCAATTAAGTTTGGTGAATTGGTTATATTGGTCTATGATATGATGATGAGCGGTAATGATGATGACACATTTGATTATTGTATGAAGACAATTCCAAAGAGATTTTGGCGTGTTGTTATAACGGATTTTTGTCTAGGGAATGAGAAAATGTATTGCATATAATGCAAAGCGTGTGATGAGTTACTAAGTTTGATGAAGCAGTAATCAAGGAGTGATCAAGGTTTTCTTGATTGATGTGAAGAGATTGATATGTAATCCAACGGTCATACTTGAACTAATTTGTTTGTAATCCCTATGGGAATTAGGTTTTTGTTGTGTTATCGACCTGATTGATTTGTATTTAAGGTCACTGAAGTTGTTTAGTTTAATGAGTTTGCAAAGAGTGAGAATAGATTAGTTGAGTGTGTGGTTGTTGAACTAGATGATGTATCTCCAGTTTGTGTAAAGGTAGATAGGACACTAATATATTTGGGGTCAAATTCCGATGGAGGTTTCCGACAGACAAGGAGCATTATGTGAAAATTTGTTTTTTTTTTTTTAAATGCCCGTGTTCATTGGAATTCCGACAACCTCGGGCATTTTATTAAAAAAAAAAAACACAATGCATTTTCATTTTGAAAGCAAACCAATTGAAGCAAGCGGCGACCGTCTTGCCTCCCCCCCCCGCCGGAGCGATCTCTGCACAAGCAAGGTAAGGTTTTTTTTGCAATCAAAGGAACTCTTTGTTTTTCAATGAAGGGCAACTAATTTTTTTTCGCAGTCAAGGGAAACAGGTTTTTTTTGTGAATTAATCCATTTTGTGCATATCCCGCGATCTTAAAATTCCATGAAATGACATCTCTTTGAGGCATTCCGTCATACAGTTCACATGTCGTGTGTATGCTACCCCATTTTGTGATTTTTGTTATTGGAGCATTTGCAACTAATTTATGACAAAATACTCCCTTCGATTATGCTTTGATGGATGTCCATACCTTGTTCCAAAGCTCCTATTTTGGCACATGCAGGGAGGATGCTGGCAAATGTTGCATTGAGATAAACATGACTGTATTTCATGAGGATTTGAACTCAATAATATGTTAGATTCTCCCAAGGATGGATGGACTATACACTTGAAAGGTAGATGATTAAGGATGATGATAAGGTGAATTTTCCTTAGAATGATAGGATTTATTTTCCTAAGAACAAGTAGATTCATGTAAACTAGAGGATACAAATTTGGACAAAATAATGGAAGGAGACTAAAACTAGATAGATTCACCTAAATGGTAGTGTAATCATCTAAGGATAGGAAAAATTCACCATTTGGATAAGAAAGATGGATAAGATAAATGATTTATGTGAAATAGATTCACCTAAGAGAAAGTAGATTCACATAAGGATAGTTGGATTTTCCTAAAGATGAAGGGATAAGACTTAAAAAAAAGAGGACTTAGGATGATGACAAGGAGGATTCATTTAAGGATATGGCATATTCACCTAAGGGATAGTGTATTCTCCCAAGAATATGGAAAAATTATTGATTGGTGGAATGACATACTAGATCAAGGAATGATACAAATGTAGATTCACCTAAATATAGGGTAAATTCAGCTAAAAGGGTACCCATGAGATTGTGGTACTGAGTACCTATCTATGGATGGTGTATTTGGATACAAGTATGATGAAACCATGCTTGTGTATGATGAAACAAAGTCCATATCTCTAATATAGGTCCAACATAATCTCTATTATTTGAGACACCATTTTATTATCATATCCAATTAGGGTAATTTATGGGTTTAATTATGGATCATGTTGTCTATTTTCATGCACTATTGAACTTATTTGGATGTATTGTGATTATTTTAATTTTGAAGTTATAAATAAATTATGTTTGTACCTTAGAAAGGGTAACTCCAATTGATGTTTGAGCAGTTTATTTGAAAACTTATGGTGATTATTGCCCTGTGTTATGTAATGGAGTTATTTTTACACTAAGTAATTAACTAGAAAAATGAATTTGTATTGTTGTACAAGTATGATGAAACCATGCTTGTGTGTTTACATGTTTGTGCATCCTATTGAGAACCAACCTCGCTATTCAGGAACTCAATAAATGTGGTGTTAAGTAGAAGAATGGAAAACTCAAGAAGCTATGGTGACATATTGTGGCATTAGTAGGGATTATCTCTATTGACCACACCATTCAAAGATAGTATCCCCTAGTTCTCCTCATAGAATGGACCATTGGATGGCTCATAGTGGTATCCTATCCTACATTTATCTTGATGGAATTGCTGATAGTTGGTATGTGGTTCTTGGTACGGGTTTCCTCTTACCCTATTATCTTATTTATATCTTTGTTCCAACATGTGGAGATTGATTTTTGTCATGCTATGATGATTTTCATGTTTGCATGTGTTTTGACATTATGCAAATAGATATGATGTCACACCATACTTATGTTTTGATATAGTGTAGGTGATGGTTACATGTTGTTGATGGTAGTGGTTTGGGTTCAAAGACACAATTCCACACACACACACAAATATTTGAAGATGCATTTTATATTATTCCTTCTTAGTGGCGATTAGTGTTGGAAGATTTGGACACATGTAGAGAGGAACTCATGTTAGATACAATAGGTTGTGTTTGATAAAATATGAATGTACCTCATGATGTATACATATAGCTTTGGTATGTGACATGCATGCACATTTTTCCATAATACATGTTGCTATGTGCAATGTGGCCCTAGGTGTGTCTTCTTTGTGAGGCACGTTGCTATGTGCAATGTGGCCCTAGGTGTGTCTTCTCTATGAGGTGTATTGCCATTATATGTTAGGATTTGTAGTGTGCAGGCCACAAATGCATGCATGAGGGACTATTATTATAGTCATTTTTTGGGGGCATTTAGCCTAGGCATGTCTTCTCCATTAGGTACATGGCCATGCCATGTGGGAATTTTTGTGTTCATGCCACAAATGCACACATGAGGGACTATTATTGGAGTCATGATGAATCTTCACTCTATTTAGCCACAATTTCTAGTCATATAGTTATGTAATGTGCACTTTTAAGGATTGTGAAGTTTCCTTCAATTATTGATGATCTCTCATCTTTGTTGCATGGGCCAACAATTTTATTTTATCTTGTTTGAATTAGTTTAATCACTATTGTGAGTTTTCTCTATTTTGTAGTTATAGTGGCTATGTTTGATTTGCTATTGGAATTGAACACATTTATTTGACTTATTATTGGTACTATTTTTCTTTCTTTCAATATTTATGATCTTTGGTAGTTTAATGAAACTCTTGCTATTTTTAAATGTTGCCTTCTTTGTTGTGATGTGATTCCTCACCAAGATTGACGTAGATAACCTTGGATGAGTGTATATAAGGAATCAAACATTGGGAAAATTTGAGGATAGGGGTAAGTGTTTGTTGTATGGGTAGCTACAATCCACTTGTACATTCTTAGTGATTATTGACGGCTATGTCTTGGAGGCTAATCCCATTAAACAAACAAGGGGGAAGTCATACATAATCGTATGGATCCTCCCTAGTTGTGTGTGGATTCAAGACCATCATTTCGTATGGTTCTTGGTTACTTTGTGAGACCATGGCATCCTCTTAGACTAATATGTGAGCCTTGTATTGTTAACCCTACAATGTGGATGAATAAGTGTATGTTAAAATAAATGCTTTGCATGCCATATAGTTGCATATGAGTTGTTCACATCATCAAATCATGATTTAGAATATATGAACTCTTTTATCCATGTGAAGTCGAATGATTGATTATGAAAATGTGTTATACATTGAAGCATAATCTGTAAGATGTTCTCTTGAAGAAAAAATATATATGCTTTCATAGTGAAATGTTGACAAAATGGGGTCCTAGTCTAGGAAAGTAAACTACAAACTTATACATTCACCATTTCAAAACATTTTATTGGGGAATAATCAATTTGGTTCAATTTAATTCCTCTAGGAGAGACCAGCAATATGATTAATTGTTCCATTTTAATGTGATTGGATATGATTTGATATAAATTCATTGAAGACACAAGAACTAAGTAAAATTATGCAAAATTGACAAGATTAAGCATAAACAGGCAAATAATAAAGCAAAAAGCTAACATAGAGGTACATATTTGGAAATAAGACTCTAAAATGAACCTAATTAGTTACCTATAGGGAAAATGAGGTTAGAGATAATCTACCTATATGGAAAGTGGTTAAACTCTACCTCTAAGTGGCTCATCTTGAGAATTGTCGGTATATGGGCATTGATGGCATATTATATCTGGTTCTATCATTTTTGTGGGTGCAAAATTAACAAGGCAAAATAGTATTAGTGGGATCATGATCTCATCAAAATGGTTTTGGCTTTGCATTTATGATAGCACATTGATCACACCTTACAAAAGGTTCCAATCTCATACATAGCATCCCAAAGTAAGGTCAATAATGATGTAACTTAATGCTTAAACTGGAGTTTTGGGTAGTCATATACCGATCATTTCCAGGATTGATGCTTAAACTAGAGTTCTGGGTAGTCATATACCCATGGCATAGGGTAGGGGTGACCTGCAAACAATGCTAGTTCTAGATGCATGTTTGCTTGGTGTATAACTTGTCAAAATTAGATCGATTGGCTATAGGTCTACCATAAAGTTTCCAACTTATCACCAGTGAAAATACAAGAACCAAGGCTTAGAATACTCAAAAATGTCTCTCAGAAAGTCTGCAACAGGCAAACTTTTAGTAAGAATTTGCAGACACAATGCTCAGAAATTCACACAATCAGCTACATTAAATACGTTCTCTATTAAGTTCAATGTTTTAAGATGAAAAAGAAGAGTTAAATGGTTTTGGTTCGATTTGCAATTTTTGTGAAGCTTTTGCACTGAAGTTTCCATAGCCTGATTTTTTTTCCTGTGAAGAAAGACCATGTTAGATAATATCATTGAAGAACAAAATAAGGAGACAATTGCTAGATTATGGTCTAACTTGAAAAGAAAAGGTGATGGGAAATGTTATTGTCCCTGCAAAATTTGTAAGGGCTTAAAGACTAGAAGACTTCTAATCAAAACAACTAAGAAACATTGTAGGCAACATGGTCACATTGAAGGGGGACATGATTATCATCCACTGGTAAGTTGTTCATTATATTGTTTTAACAATTTATATACATAAGAAATCACTTGATAATGAGATCATGATCATGGTTTATTTATGTTGATCATTTTTATATAGGTCGAGCACCCAAGGCACATGATATGGACCAACACAACCTGAAGAATATGGTTTTCAAAGTGGAGGAACATGGAGGTGTGAATATCGAAGCTAAAGATAATGATCCCATGGAAGATGACGATCACGCACCAGAAAACACAATTGAAGATGATGGTACAAATACATTGATCCATGACACATTTAGTACTAGCATAGCTGATCATGATGATTAGGATGACCTTGATGTTCATGATTTACCTCTTCTTGAGAAGGCATATGAGCCCCTTTACAAAGGCTCCCAAACAACTCTTCTCTCTGTTGTATTGTTGTTGGTGAACTTGAAGGTTATGAATGGTTTATCCAACATAACAATCTCACGTATGTTAAGGTGTGTCATACATGTCATTACAGTTAATAAATGGTGAATCATGTACCATTCATATTCTTTATATTAACACCTCAAACTTTTTTTTTTTGCTTTAGATTGATAGGTGATTTTTTCTTACCACCATCAAATATTCTATCACGCTCATACCGAGAATTGTCTACCATTATGAAAGATATTGGAATGGAGTATCAAACAATAGATGCTTGTCCCAATGATCATATTATATATCATAAAGAACATGAATTTGGAATAGAATGCCTTGAATGTCATATCAGTAGATATCGAATAGATCAAATAACAAAAAAGGTGCCTCGCAAGGTTCTTCATCATATTCCCATTATTCCACGTATGCAATGATTATTCAAGTGCACTAGCTTGGCACAATTTATGGATTACCATGCACACAATAGAAGTCAAGATGACATTATTTGAATGCCTGCAGATGGTTCAACATTTATGGACATAGAGGAAAAGTGGCCACACTTTAAAGAAGAACGTCATAATCTTAGGCTTTCATTGGCAGCGGACGGTGTCAATCCATTTGGAGAGTTGAGATCTGTTTACTCTGTGTGGCCTATTTTTGTTATCAACAATAATATTCCTCCATGGATGTCAATAAAGAGGGAGCACATAATGTTGTCAATGATTTTTCTAGGCATTTTATCATTTAATAGTCATCTACATTTAATTATAAATATTGTAGTAAAATGGTCATAATAATTATGTAATGTTTTTGTTCATTCCACTAGGCAAGTACCAAGTTAAAGATATGAATGTATATATTGAGCCTCTTATCGATGAGTTGCTAGAGTTATGGAATGGTGTGACCATGTATGACATCTCTAGACCAATAGGACAAAGACAATTTCAATTCCATGCAATGCTTGTATGGACAATACATGATGCCCTAGGGCTAACACATTTTTGTGGTACGTTATAGTGTTCAAGTTGCGCATGATAATTATAATTATAAAAATTAACAAATTTAATAGAATTATACGTTATCTTGTAGGTCTTCAAACAAAGGGAAAATTTGCATGTCCAGTTTGTGGTCCAAAGATGAAATCCCGTCATTCAAAAAGTTTAGGAAAGCAGGTGTTTGATGAGTATAGGCACTTCCTTCACAAAAATCATAAGTACCGAAATACTGAAAAACATCTTTTCAATGGGAAAGAAGAGACTACATCAAAGCCACGAAGAATGACTCCTCACTTATGGAAGTTGGAATATAATAGAATTAATCGTCAAGGTAATGTCATTCCATCTAATGGTTTATGTTTGGAATTTGAATTTTTCTATCGTGTTTGTTTACTGATGATGTAATTGATGATACTGAAGGTCGTCAAGGCATGGATGACCACCTTCCAAAGGGACTAAAAAGTTATCCCAGACAATTCAGTAGGTTGCCTTACTACGACCAGCTACAAGTTGTGCATTTGTTTGATACAATGCATATTGGAAAGAATATAATAGAGACATTATAGAAAATATTGGATGGAAGGCGTGACAAAGAAAAAATTGTCAAAATTTGTAGTGACATTGTGGAATACAATCATGCAATGAAAAATGTCATTCAATCAAATAGCAATGGAGATCAGATTAATATAAGTTCCCTTACTTGGTTATTAATGGAGCAGCAAAGCAATTCTATAAAAGAAGTCATACGAAAAATTTGATTTCCCATAGGATTTGCTATGAACATAAATAGTCTCATATCAAAGAAGAGTGAATTTGGGCTAGGGATGAAAACGCATGATTGGCATACCTTCATTAAGGTAATTCACGTTCTTGTGTATTTACTATATATTGGTATACTATGCATGTACTTTTCATTGTATTATGTTAGAAAACAATGAAAAGATCATTTTATAATTGTTGCAGTACGTTCTACCTCTCTCTCTCCCAGACCACTTCGACAATAATATCAAGCAAGTCATATATGATCTTGGAAAATACATGAGGTAAGTAGTGATGTTTGTTCAATTTGTTGTATAGATATTATATTTTCCATTTGTTTTACTTGTTATGCAATATATTGTATATTATTTTGTAAAGTCTCGTTTATATATTTTTGTGTCTTCAATCTCTTTTAGGTGGTTGTCATCTAAAGAAATCCACAAGGAAGATATAAAATATTAGAAGAGAAAAATTCCTCATCTAATGTGTGAAATGCAAAAGTGTCTACCTTCAACTTTTTTCAATGCATAAGAACACTACCTCATACACCAAGTTGAGGAGATCGAATTATGTGGACCTGTACACACTAGGTCAATGTGGATGGTTGAGAGGCACTTGAAATTTTTGAAGGCTTTGGTTTGACAAAGAGCACATCCTGAGGGTTCCATGGTGGAGGGATATATGGTATACCAAACTATGGTGTACATTACTGAATATCTTCCTAAGTTTGCAGCAAAAATCTACGTAGATCGTATTTGGGATCCCAACCCCATTAATAAATTCGAAGGGGAGCACTTGATGGGGAAAGGTAGACTGAAGAAAGTGAGATGTAATTATAAGATGTTATTGTAGTAAATTAATTCTTCATCTTCTAAATAAATCAGTTGTAAGTGGTCTATTAATTATTTGTATAGTTGGTCGGGAGTGGGATGTGCAACATTTGTATATTGCAAACAATCTTGATTGGATGACGGTGTGGATTGAACAATGTCAACATTCTAGTCGCACAGTAACATGGGATGGTGTCACTTCATTGGTTAAAGAAGCTCATTGTAATGGAGATTCCAATGTTACACAAAGGGAAATTGATTTAGCATATGGTTTAAGAGATCAATAGGTACGTATAATTTTATTAATCACCCGTATGTTTATCAACTCATGATGCAATAATTTTAATATGTTAGACATATTGCAGGTCAAACACCACAAGGCTATGTACTGCAATGGTCATAAATTTCACATCAAACAGTTGGATGACACGAAGAAAACTTATGATTCTGGGATAACTGCAGTCTTTGAGGTGACCAATATTTCATCTAGAAATGACATAGATCCTCAAGAGTCTCAAAATTGATACTATGGCATTTTGGATGATATACTTGAGTGTGACTTTAATTCCTTCAAATTAGTTCTGTTCATCATCAAATGGTATAGGCTACGACTAAATAAAAATGATCCTGATAGAACTATTATCGAACATGATAATGGATTTACAATGGTTAATACAAGGTCATTTGAATGAGTTGGGGATGAGCCCTATGTTCTTCCAAGTCAATGTAAGCAGGTATTTTACTCAGAGGTTCCACATAAATCGAGTTGGTCATTTGTTGTTAGACATGATCCAAGAGGAAGGCCGATAATGTATAATGTGATGGAAGAAGATGATACTGAAGAAGTAGAAGATGATATAGATGATGATCATGATCAACAGTTAGTCGATGATGTTCCTGACGGAAATGTACATGAAGAAGAAGATGATGATGATGATGTTGTTGATGGTGATGGTGATGGTGATGGTGATGGTGATGGTGATGGTGATGGTGATGGTGATGGTGATGGTGATTGTGATGATGAAGAAGATGACGAACACAATGACAATGATGACAATCATCATCATCATCATCATCATCATCATCATCATCATCATCATGGTCATGATGATGAGTTGGATGAAGAAGAAGATCAATGACATGAATGAAATGTATGAGATGCGATTATTATATTATCTATTTAATATTGATATCTTGATAGAAATTGATTTGACTTATATGGTTACATAAATAATTCATATGTTTTGAATTCTAATGCCATTACTTAATTAATTCATGATGCACCTCTAGCTATGTGATAGATGGTGATTTAAAATACATATGTGATGGATTACATGCTTATGATGATACATGTGACATTTTTTGAACTTTGTCTTTATTTATGGAATGTGGACTACTTATTAGCTATGTGATGGATGGTGATTTATGATACTTATGTGATGGATTACATGTTTATGATGATACATATGTGATTCTTATGATGCTCAATTAAATATATGATGATACATATGTGATGCTTATGATACTGCAGTATTTATTGTTTAACAAATTACAAATGTAATGCTTATGATGCTCAATTGTTGGTGTAGGAACCTGAACCCCTTTGATGAGGATCCTGCACAGTCTCATGGATCGACAGGTATAAGTCAATACACCTTATAGAAATAATATATTTCTAAAAAATTACAAGAAAAACAAACTTCCTTAGTTTTTCAAACCTCAACATTAGCAGCAAATCTAATATAGTTATCAACACTTGAGGCCCTAGTTGGACTTACTCAAATTTTAATCTCAACATCAACTTTATGGCCGACTTCTTCATCAATATTACCCTCATTTGAAAAATATCTCTCTCATTACCAACTAACTCTCTGATTTGATGGTGCACAGGTATCACCAAATAGGTATTTGTCAGATGTGTCTTCCTTGAGTGAGGGAAATGCAGGAATAGAAGAGGAAAGTGAGACATGTAGTAGATCTCAAATAGGGAGATCAACTAGAGGTCAAAAGATTAGAATAAAATTCAATAAACACATGGAATTTTTTCTTGCTCAAGGGGGGTCATGTTCTTATGATGATGAGACCAAAGGCGACATTGAGGTGCCCTTAAGGTACAAACATCTACTAAAACAATGTGTACCCAAGGAACTTCCTCCAATAAACACCGATTTTTGTGTTAATGAGAGGATATATCGCATAGCACCTTCGTCGTTACATGGTTTGGTCCTATTTTCCATGGACAACATAAAGGTCTGTTACAAAAAAGTTGTTGAATTGATGGAGTTTGTTGGACCTTGTTACAATTATAATGATTGGATGTAGATATTTCGATATAAAAAAAGTATGCGTAGGTATGCACTGTCAGCCAATTATATACAACAAAAAGATAATGATCAAAGTAAACGAGTGGTTGTATACATTGATGGAAGGCCAAAAGCAACAGGGAATATTGCAAGTTTTATAAATAGTACATGACCTGGGTCAACTAATAAGCAACCCAATTGCATATTTGAGGCATGTGAGGGAAATTGTGTGTTTGTATGTGCAATTAAATCAATAAATGCAGGGGAAGAGCTGCTAATCGATTACAATTTGAATTGTATAGATACAAACAAAGTTACTATCATGGGGGTGGTATGTACTATATATACCTATAGATAGGAAATCGGAAATCATCACAAGCAAATCAAAATACTAATCTAGCTCAATCACGAAAGCTCAAATGCAATGATCAATCCTAAACACACTCAATAAAGACATGAAAGCAAAACATTCAAGATTAAAAGCTAAGCAAACCAAATGTAGATCTGAATATCTCCTTCATGTGGCTCCATTGTCCTTCTTTCTTCTTCAAATAGCTTTTGTTTGTGGATCTCACCTTCAAGTGCATAAACCTAATGTGAAAGCAAGATTGACAATTAGCGCAAGAGTACTCAAAGCGTGATTGATTCAACAAAGTGATTAGACAAAGTGATTAGGAAAAGTGATTTGACAAACTGATTTGACAAAGTGATTCGACAAAAAAGTGATTAGTTGGGGGTCAGGGGCCTTGATTGAAGAAATTCATCCAATTTATAGATAAATTGGAGAAAAGACAAGATTAGTATGAAATTGATATTAGAGGCAATTGATTTTAAAAATGGCACAATTGAGTGGAAAGAAGAAGGTTATGACACCTTCTATGTCATGAATTATGACATATTGCCAGTGCAAAGGTTAGAAGACTAGAGGCTTATGACATCTTGCTATGCCAAAAGTATGACGCATGAGAAATTCATGCTTCCACCGAAGCACAAAAATAGGGAGAACTAGAGAGAAATTAATTAGGTGGAAATTAAATTTGACAAATTAGAAAATAGGAAATTAGAAAATTAGAAATTGATGAAATTAGAAAATTAGGTGAATTAATTAATAATTTTTCATTCATTAATTAATTCACAAAAAGAGGGGGAATTAATTAGCCAATTAAATAAATATTTAATTGTGACAAGAATACTTAGGATAAATAAATAAATTATTTAACCTAGAGGGAAAATGACAAACAAGATTAAATGAATAAATCATAAAACCTTAGAAGATTAGGTCTTGACAAAAGATAATTGATGTAGATTCGATTTAATCATGATTCTGACTTGATAAATGATTTGATTGATAAACAATTGAAATTGGTTGACAAATTGACCAATATTGATAAAGAGACCAAATTAATATGTGCCAGTTGACATGATTGAAGAGGACAAGGATTGATGATGAATCGATCGCAACAATGATGTGATTTGACAAGGACAAGGATCAATGATGAATCGATCGCAAAAATGACGATATTGACAAGGACTAGGATCGACCAAAATCATGACTAAAGATTGTTATCGACAAGACCTAATTCGAAAGTGAGAAAAATGAGGAATGCAGAAGAAGGACTTGATGCTTGCAAATGATAAAGACCAAGTACGCAACATAGAAGAAATGTTAATGCTATGCAAAAACCTAAAATAAGGCAATGCACCAATGTTAAAGTATGACTCCGCAAGCATTGACCATTTTTAGGTGTCTACAATACCATTTAAGCCAACTTCCAATTAATGAATCCAATAAACCATTGTATTATTAAGTTTTTTTGCTAAGTCTATTGGTTTCATTTCGCTAACATTTTTATATTTTTTCTTTGTCACAGGGCCACATGGATCCACAACATAGCACAGATAGGGGTGTAGGTCCCGACACTTCTATGGAGCAGGTAAACCTCATTGTAATTGTACAAATTAGATAGAAGCAAACTGTTACATTATGATCTTTTCTTGAGTGTTTTGAATTTATTTTGATAGTGTTAATTATATTCTTGTCATAGACAGATGTTCGAGATAAGGAAAAGGAACTTGCAGTACCTCAGCACCTCCATAGGGATGTGGGGTGCTCGACGGTGTTATGTGCTAATGACATCGTACTTAGCGCAAACCCTATACAATTGGTACAAATGAATATTAGAAAAATTAGCCAAGAGATTGTTGATTTGGCAACCATAAGCCCTCTAACTAATGAGATAACAGAGAGGGTGCAACTATTGTTGCGGACAATGGAAAACTTGCAAGTAAGTAGTAATGAAAGCTTTAATCATAACAAAAGTTCAATAATGGTTTATATTTTTTTCTCTTTTATATCATTAACTAAAATATGTATGTGTTGTTTATATAGAAATTTATAAGGGCTCATCATCCTAGTGGCGATGATTAGGGTATTGTAGGTAGTTCAGGTGATGACCATGTTCTATATATTAAAACCACTCCTTTGGACTTGTGAACTTGCTTTTTTAATGTTTTATATATTTAATGTATTACTCTTCAGGTGTTGACATGGGTTCGAGGTCAACCCCAACTGTATTGTAGACTGCAATGTCAGCAACACATAGCATGCAGACATCGTCTATTGCACCAACTCGTGTTGACCCGCCCACTAGTGGTAGATCCCTCTTTTTCTCTCTCTTTCATTATGTGTTTATTACCCTTGAAGTGTTCTTTCTTGGAGGCATTTCATAGTGGATTCATTTACTATGGCAGGAGATGCACATGAGGATGTGCCAGAGGTGACTATTGGTGATACCATACCATCATTTCCTAGATATTCCCATATTGCTAGTACGGGAATGTTGCAGGCCACATTGGTGGTGAGCGACGAAGAATTGATTCCCTTGAAGATACAAAAGGTTCCAGGTACTTTAAAATTATTATTATATATAGTCTAATTGTAATTTACTTACTGATCACTCATTTTGGACTAATGATCCCATGTTTTTTTTGCAGGAAATGATATTTTTTATAAAAATCTTAATGACATTACATTGCAGATATTTGGACCCACCATACGTAAAAGGTGGAACATCATACGTGAACTAACCCTTATCCACTATTTTGATTTCATATCATTGCTAGAATAGTTTTCCTTTTATCCATTTCTTGAACTATATCAAAGGTAGCTTCAGTTTCTTTCTAAATCTAACAGGTTTGTTTTTGCTTTAAAGGTGGAATGACCAAGAAAAAAAGTTAAAAGATGAACTCACAAACCATATGGTAGGGTTATTTGGAAATGACACATTCAACAAGACTAAGCTCCTAGAAAAAGATGGGACATATATAAAGTATGTGAGGGACCAATATAGGACACATTTAGAGAAGAATGTAAAGTATGAGCATCCCCCCATGGTTCCAGAGAGGGAGTCGAAGGACCTGATTTTGGATGCAAAGGAGAGAATTGAAAGGAAAAAAGGAAATACACCACCAGATGCCAGAAGAAGGTATGTGATACTATTAAGAATGTGAATATGTACTAATTATTCATTATATCTATATAATCTAACATATTTCAAACTTTTCATAGATTGAGTGACACGTTAAAGGCAACCAAGGCAAGACAAGAAAAGCATGGGCAACACAAACTCGACTCTGGTGGTTATATGAAACTTGCCACACGAATTGTAAGAATCAGTAAATTAAGTATCACATCAAAATATTTATAAATTGTAAACAACTTTTTTTGATCAAACAATACAAGCAAAATTCACAATACTAAGCAAAAATGCAGGGCTTTGAATTCAATAGAGCGCCCACAGAAGATGACAAGAGAATTGGCTAACAGCAAGGCTATATAGTCATGGCTGAACGGCTATGAGAATTGAGTGGGCAAACATGAGATTCTGATGCATCTATCACAATGGTAAATAAGCTAAATGAAAATTATTTCAAATTGAATACTTAGCCAATAATCTATTTGATGTTAAGTTTCAACATAAAGTGACTATATTTTTTTTAAATAAGCAAGCAATGATAGCACTGTGCGTGACATTGGAATGCAACATGATAATCATGGAACAGAACCTGTACATGAAGGTCCAAATGTGCATCCTAGTAGTGGAGGGATTCATTTGCTATTCAAATTTTTTTATGTAATTATTAATACAATTAAACATATTAAATTGAAAATTAGTGTAGTAATTAATGTAACATTTATTGTTAATATTTTAGAGCATGTAGCTGGTGGTGACCAAGTGGAGCATGATTCAGGTAGACAACATCAAGAACGTGATGTTCCCCAATCAGGTAAAGAGGACCACTGTTATTCCTTTAAACAAATTTAATTGCAATTGGTGTATTGATTAATGTAACGTTTTGTATTTCAACTCCAGAGGATCTAGAGGATGTTCAGCATGTCGAGGTTGAGGCTAGACAAAATGATGTGGAAGATGATGTGGCCCCATCAGGTAAAGAGTGTAACAGTTGTGTTCTTTAAATTAATGAAATACTTGTAACAATAATAAAAAAATGTTTTGAATTTAACCCAATTCTTTGTTATTGCAGAGGACCCCCCTTTGGTTCAGCATCCTCATCCTTTGTATAGGACTAGGCATACATCAAGAGCATGAGAAGAGGGCAGAACATCTGAAGATGCGGGAATTGATGAAGAAGACGATGCTCCACTTAGACTTTAAATAGCTTAAAAAAAAAAAGAAAGAAAGAAATGATTGTAATCTACCTTATTTGATAATGACTGATTTTTATGTGTTAATGAATGTAATTATGTGCTAATGAATGTTCATGAATGATATGTGTTGATTATTATTGATGAATGTTGCGTGTTAATGAAAGTTAATGAATTTTATGTGTTCGTGAACATTATGTGATAATGAATGAATGTTATATTTTAATAATGGATGAAAGAATGAATGAATGTTAGATGTTAACGGGGAATTTAGAGTGATGTTAGGCGGGGGGGAGGGGAAAAATGAGCTTCCACCTTCATGTGGTTGGCCCTGTTAAGTAGAGAATATTAAACTAGTCTCGAAACAAAGCGAAGCTCAATAAGATAACACATTTTTCAATATTTCATTATGTTGCACAGTTAATCTTATTGAATAATGTACGTATATTGATTCTTAATTGCAGGGTCCAACAGAGCCAACACGAACAACACCATGGTGCGACTGCAAAAGTTGTGAATATGCCTCATCATGAATAAAGTTGAATTAGTGCATTCTCTGTAAAATCTCAAATGCTCTATACTTTGGAAGTTTTGAAATTTTTATGATCATATCGGTCCCCTGCCTAAAAGTGTTTTTCCTTGATTTGTTTGTGATACACATTGAGAGATTTTTGTTTTCCTTTTATTTATGCATGTCTTAACCATTCTCCACATGCTTCCCATTCTTATTTAGATTGTTGTATTTTTACATATGTTGGAATCTGTAGTTCCATGTACATGTTTTCTATGTTCTTTGTAACTGTATGAAAAGGTGTAAAATGTGGGTATAGTCCAAAATCTTGATTACCAACAAGCTATTGTTGTTTAATAGTTCCAGTGTTTGTATTAATTGAAACAGTTTAACCCTTTTAGCATTTTTCATAGAAAACCTGCACTTTGTATGCAATCTTATTGTTGTAGTTCAATTATTGAGGTGATGTGATTTTCAAAAGTATTCCAACAAAAACAAAATTGGTTTTCATTTATGTATTTTATTAAAATTTTAGAGTTTCCTCATGAACATTTAAACTTAGAAGGATTTAAAAATTCAATACAGGAGTACTGGACATAATTTCTAGAGATGGAACTGAAACTCTCTCCCATGACTTCAGATTGTTTCCATGCTCTCTAGGCTAGTAGCTTTCAGACACAAAACATAGGTCTTCTAAATTCTGTCCCAACATTAATTAGTTCCTTTCTCTTCTTTTTCATCCTTTTGGAAAGAGAATTGGAAATTTTTAGGAACGAACATCTTCCTAGGTGATTTGTTAAAATACAATGGGGAACTCAATCAAATTTTAATTCACTTTGTTTTAAGTTATTATCACAATTCATTGAATTATACTTACAAAAGGCTTATATTTCCAAGGTAAAATATCAGTATCTTTCTTGGGTGATATTAGATAGCAGGGTCTCTTGGCTTAGACAAAATCACCCTCTCATTGTATTCAAAGTAGATATGTAGCAAAGCTAGATGCATCAATCGTTAAATCATAAACAAACACAAGCTCAAAAATTGTGTTACCAAGTACGCTTGGAACCTAGCCTGTAACTAACTAGTTCATACTAGATATTGTTTGGGTATGGTGTTCAATTCTATTAGAATCTACAAAATAAATATTAACTTAGAAATTAATGTAAGTGATAACATTTTTAAAATTGTTAAGTATAAATGATAATAAAATCAAAATAGCATAACATAGTTGATTTCATAAGAGAGAAAATGAAAAAGTTCACAATATCTTCACTCGATATCCAAGATTTTTAATCCATGAGGATGAAGATGAGGATGAGATAGAAAACCAAAAGACAAGGAATTGTTTATCCAAGTTTCCAAATTTTTGAGGATAAGGAAAAAAACATAATCCTATGAAAGAAGGAGAATGTGCAAGTCATTATCTCAAGTTAAAAGAAATTACTTAAGTAAACTAAACAAACAAATGCAATATCATACTTATGATAAAACATATCCACTTGGTGAATAAAATGGTACATTGGCACACCCCCTTAAGTGCAATTGAGGTAAGAAGAAATGGGTCACAAGGTTAGGTATCCATGTAAAATATGAAATAACCCCAAATTATAAAGAGAGTGTACCCTCTCGAAGTAGAGACTAGAAAATCCATAGGACAAAACTCCATCCCAAGTGACATATGTGAAGGATAATATAGACCCACCCCATCCCCTAAAGTTGGTGCCTCCACAAAGAAGAGAAAAAAGCAATGCAAAATGTTGAATGGTGAATGTTGTAGTAGGTTCATTTACAACAAATGATGCACCTTCCTTTCACAATATGGAAATATTGAGTTGTCAAATTGTTGAATTCCCATTCAAGTGGAATGTAGAAAGGAATTCAGATGTATGGTTTTTGAAGTGACTCATGTGTCTTGATGTTGATGTTAAGCTATGATTGTTCCATAGAAGATTAAGGGACTACAATCATTGAAGTGTGAGACCTTAATTAATGTGAAATAGAATGTGTCATGTTGCATGATATGGTGGGGATAGAACAAGTGAATTTACAATGGGAGATGATGTAACTCGATGGGCATTGTCATCAATGAGAAGACAAATATTCTCAATTGTTTCATCAATATTTGAAAGGTGAGAGTCCACAAACAAATGTGAATTGTTAAAGTAGGCCTCCCAATGAAGTGGATCTCATAGACACGAAGAATCCTATATAGAGAATCATTGAGAGCCCTTGAAGAAGCAAATTTGAACTTTGATGAAGCAATACATGATGGAGGAATATCTTGCAAGAGGAAATAAAAGTCATTATGGTGTCATCTAGATCTGAAATGTGGTCTACTTTTCAAAAAAGTAAAGATACTTGATAGGAATGTGTCCTAGTGGCTGGGTGAATCTAGAAGACATATAATCCTATTGCAAAGAATCATGGAAAGTTCTAGAAGAAGCAACTTTTAATTCTAAAGTAGCAACGTGTATAAGAGATGTTCTCATTTGTAGATGGAGTATCAAGAGGAGGATCACTAGTCCATGGACCATGTCATTGTTGTTAAATACCTATGCTTTTCTTCATAGTCACTTGGTGTAGGAATGAATTCAATGAGATAGGGTAGGAGAACCTACATAATGTAATTTTTCACTATCCCTTGTTTCAAGTACAAATGGTTCTCTGAATTTAATACCATAATCCATGATGAAAACTGCCAAAAATGGAAATTTATCTTAGTTCCCAATTACAAAATGCTTTTGTATAGGCCTCTCGAAGCTTAAGTACATCAAATTGAGACTTTATAAATTGAGTGTATGTATTAAGAATCTCCCAAATTGTCCAATGGTCTCCAAACCTTGTCAATTTTTTATTTTTATTGTAACTCAAATATGTATGGTATAGGCATATCATTGGTTGTGTGATTTTTTTTTTCCTTAAATGCTTCTACGACCAAAAGAGACAAGTTTTAGATGAAAATGGGGTCTTATGGGCCTTTTTGACAAAATGGTAGGTTCTTTAGACCTGAAAATGCCCCAAAAGCTAGTCGATTGCCTTAAGTTACAAACAAATCCTTGTTTGTGAGCATGCTTCTTAATCTCCAACTTTGGTGGAATGAAAGATAATATTGAATTTCTCAAGCCTTTTGGATGCTTCGAAACCACCAAAAAAAAGCTACTTTGATCATTGAAATGTTGTAGTGACTTGGATAAAAAAAGAAAACTAAGTCTAAACTTTAGAAGTTAGTTTTTTCTTGTCAAATTGTTTTCAATTTTTAAATCATCCAAGGATGAAAGAGGAGTATATTTTGTTATGACAAGATTAAAAAAAAAACTTAGAATCTTTTGAAACCATTGAAACATGGGGACCCCTTCGCCCCCTCCAAAATCCCTATTTTTTCAGGATGCAATACTTAGGGGAAACATCCCCTTGCCGCACCACTTAGGGATGTCCTAGGGACTCCAAGGAGTCTCTTGACCATCTTGAGGATGCCTATGAGTCTCCCATGGCCCCCAATTAGAAACTCTAATTCTAAACAAAAATGGTGAAATTATTGTGAAAATGTCATCCGTATTAAAGGTTTGGCAATGCCCTCTAACCTTGATGGGGGCTCTGCCCCAAACCCCCCACAAGGGGCACTACCCATTGACCCCCAACCTCTACCCACCATTCTTATTGTTAATGCAATTGTTTCCATTTTTTTTATGTTGACTAGTTTAAACACTTAGTATGCCAAAGTTTCATCTGCAATTCTTATACTTACTCTTAGTTTGTTCCCAAAGTTCCAAAACTCTACCACCATTGTTAATGTTCAAATTTCAATGCAATCATTGACATATTTTTAATGTTTATTATAAAATTTACATAGTGTGGCAAATTTTTATTTACAGATGTTATACTTATTCTATACACATCCTTTTATAATTAATTTTTTAAGTTGTATATATATTTGCATCCCACCCTACCCTTTGTCATCCCCCTATCGTCCCCAAACTTAAGCCCTTGGTATGTTAAGATATGAAAGCTCACAATAGTTTCATTTGATATGTTAATCAAGGAAAAACCTACAATATATAGCTTCCAAGATTCCAAATCCATGAGGATCATGAAGAGGTAGAAAACCAAAAAAATAAATTGCTTATCCAAGTTTCCAAATTTGTGACAAGGAAAAAGTAGAATCTCAATCAAAGAAGGAGAATGTGCAACTCATTATCTTATTCTACCTAAGTAAAAATATTACCTAATTAAGCTTTTTAATAGTGGAATATCACACTTAGGATAAAACATATCCAAGGTAAATAAAATATTACATTGATAGGCTTCTTTGGTTGCTCTAAAAGTGGTGCCTTATGAATTATGTTCTTGGATACTAAAGTTTCCAAATTTTGGGCACTCTTGATAGCTTCTCGTAGAGATTGTGATTTGAAGGCTTTAACCAAACCTTTCAATGGTTTCTGTTGATGTGTTTTTTATGCACTATGCAACACAAAATAAAATACTAAGTATTCTATCCTCTCTTGAACAAAATCCTCCCAAGTGCTAAACTACGTGATCAAATGGGATGACTCCAAGATTCCAATAGTCAGGTCTTGACTTTATATTGCAGATAGACTCAATGATTGTGATGTGATATCTTCTGGAATCACAAGGGGGACTTACGTTGCTTGGGTCAAGACCTATCCATTCTCATGTTTCATGATTGATTTACACTCCATGATTTAGGTCATCTTTGAGCAACATCTCGACTTAGCCAAATTTTGTTTTTTGTACCCTAATTCTTTAATTTTGACCCCTTACTAGCATTGCCTTAGGTTTTATTGGAATTCTTGCTTCTCTATCATTGGCACATTTCTAGGGTTCACTCTCACAAATTGCTCTTGATGAGCAAGCTAGTATCATGACCATGACTTAAACAAAATTTTAACTTAGTCAAATTATCTCCTCCAAACTTCTATGAGTTCATCGCCTTCATTATTCATCATTTCGATGTCTTTTGTCATTGGAAGGTAATTCTTGACCACCATACCTCAATCTTGACCTATGCTACCCTAAAACCCTAGAACCTAGTCATGTTTACAATTGAGATCTTGGTGACATGATCACTTAATATAGCTTAATCATGCAGGTCTCATCTAACTTTGACTCCAACACTTAAGAAAACCAACCCTAGCAACCAAGTACTTTGGGAAATATCTTGCAACTTGAAAACATGGGTAATGATGGAAGAATGGAAGGTGAGACCTATAGAGGTGAGAGAGAGAGAGAGAGGGTGAGAGGAAGAGATAATGACCTGGAGAGGGTAGAGAAAGAGAAGTAGAGAGGGAGAGAAGAAGAGACGAATGGAGAAAGAGACCTAGAGAGGGGAGAGAGAAGAGAGATAGTAGAGAGGGATAGAGAAGAGAGATAGAAGAGAGATACCAATGTCAATCTTTTTCTATAAAATTTTTTTTTCTAAAAATCGGCCTATCGTCAGAATTCTGACTCCAAAGGGTAAAATTCCAATAGAGGAGCATCGTCGGATGCACAGCATCCTCGTCAGATCTCTCCTGGAGGCCATTGGTAAAATTTCAACAAAGGAGCGCCATAGAATGCACAACATCCTCATCAGAACTCTGACGACGGCCTCCAGAAGAGTTCTGACGAGGATGTTGTGCATCCGAAGGTGCTCCTCTATCAGAATTTTACCCTTTGGAGTCAGAATTCCGATGATAGGCCGAGATCACGATAGTATTCTTTCAGGGTATGAGCATCCATGGTAGCCATCGGAAAGGTTGGAGGTGATGTTGAAATTGCGATGACCACAAGGATAGTCAAAACTTCCGACACAAAGTTTTCGACGGCTTTTTTTATTAGTAGTGCGATGAAATTGTGTCAGAATTCTGATGATTTATCATCAAAATTTTAACCTGAATGTACTAGTGGGAGCATGAAATGGATCTAATCATGAAAATGTAGTGCTATTCAGATAGATCAACAAACACCTGTTATTTTCTAACAATTACAGCAGAATTGAAATCCGCTAACCGGGTAAGCTCTAACAAGCTTGGTACTATTCAAATCATCTAACAAGGTAATTCATTAGATTGTATTTTCAAATCCTCTATCAAGGTTACTCCTTATAGGGTATTTCTTCTAACAAGGCATTGTATTCAATCCCTTAACCGGGTGATTCCTAATAGGATCAATTCTTAATAGGACTTTTTGTAAAGTTTTAATAGACTAGGCTCCTAATAGGGAAAAATTCAGAAGAGTTCATATAGTTATCTTGTGAGTCTCATCTCGCCATGGTTTTTACCTATTTGGGTTTCCACATCAAAAATATTTGTGTCAACTGGTGAATGTTTTTGTGGTTATGTTTCCATGGTTGATTTACTTAACTACTTTGATAAGTCATGATAACCGAAAGCATTGAGAAATGAAGTTTGTTGACATATGAAAAAGCATTTGGATGTTTATAGTTTGAAGTTGTTTACTATTAATTTGTTGTGACAATTGAATGGTTTATCTTATGAGTATTTATCTTGATAGTGGTATTACATTGTTAGTTCTAAATTTACTTTGAGAGATTGATATTTAAGATTGGTGAAGTTTGTATCAGTTTTTCTATCTACTGATTCAATCCCCCCTCTCAGTAGTTGATCGGATACTTATTCTTTCATCATACCATCAATTTGTATTGGATCTTATCAGGTCCTCTAAGGTCTAAGCCTAACATCTTGAGGTAAATATCTTGCAGATCATGATGAAGAAGGAAGGTCCGAAGTTTAATAGAGAGAACTACAGGATACAAAGTGAGAGAATGAAAATTTATATCAAGAGTTTGGGAAGTCACTATTGGGAACATGTCAATACTAAGTATGTTGCACCTATTGGGATGTTGATTGATGATCTGAAGAAAGAGAAACAAGAAAATCATCAAGTATTGGAGGCTATTATTAGTTCTTTGTCTAATGTAGAGTATGTAGATGTTCATGGTCTTGAAACTACATATGAGGTATGGAAAAAACTTGAGGAGATTCATAGCAGTGATGAACATGTTAAGATTAATAAAGAAGAGGGTCTAAGAGGAAAGTTTGATGACATGTGGATGGCTAAAGGTGAGAATATCTAGTAGTATGGTCAAAGGATAAAGGAGATAGTTGGTGAAAATAATAGTGCAGGAGGTAAAGTGGAAGATTCCACAGTGATTAGTAAGGTACTGAGAACCCTACTATCAATCTATGCTATCCGAGTTGCAGCTATTCAGGAGTTGAAGTCCATTGACAAAACTAAGGCAACTCTTGACTCCATCATTGGTAAGATTACTACTTTTGAATTAAATGGTTATGATGGTAGTGTATGGAAATCCAAGTCAGCATTTAGAGATTTTGTTTGTAACCCATCTGTGAGGAAAAGTAGAGATGCCAGTCACAGTTATGAATCCAGATCCAGTAGTGAAGTTGATGATGAGGATAGTTTAGTTGAGCTTGAAGCATTGTTGGCCAAGCGGTTGCCTAGAGGTATAGGTAAATATAGAGGTAAATTACCTTTGAAATGTTTTGCATGCAATAAGATTAGACACATTGCTACTAACTATCCTAATGGTGATAATCAACACAAACAAGAGATACTCAAAAAGTACAAGGGTAAAGGAAAAATATATTATCTTATTGTTGTTGATGGTGGTATCACTGATGAGGAATCTAATGGTGATGCTAATGAAGACATTGTGTTTGTAGCCATTAAAGAAGAGATATCATACTAGAAGGCATTAGTATCCAGGATGGATAACTCTGATGATTGGATCATTGATAGTGGTTGTTCACATCACATGACCAGTGATCGGAGAAAATTTCTTTCTCTAAAGGAATTTGATGGCAGAGTTGAAAGATTTGGTAATGACTCACCCTGCATGGTTAAAGGTAAGGGAACTATTTCTCTTAATGGAAAGAGCAATGCAGATTATGTCTACTGGGTTAAAGGTCTAAAGAAAAATCTTTTAAGTGTAGCACAACTCAATGATAAAGGATACCCATTGGAGTTTTAAAATGGTATGTGCAAAATCTATGATAGCAAAGGTGAACTGATTGCAACCGAAAAGAAAACTAAAGCTAACTTGTTTCACCTTAATCCTAAAGTTAGAAACTATTTAATTGCAAAGATAGATGATAGTTGGCTTTGGCATAGAAGATTTTGTCATATAAACTTTGATAACATTGTTAAAGTAAGTCCAAGAAAGTGAGAGGTTTGCCTTAGTTGGACAAACCGGTTAATTCTCTATGCAAATAATGTCAGTTGGGAAAGATGACATCCTCAACTTTCAAGAGAAAATATTTTTCAGTGGAACATTTGTCAAATTTGGTTCATATAGATCTTTGTGGACCAATAAGAACAAAAAGTATTCAAGGTGACATATATTTTATGATCTTTGCTGATGATTGCTCAAGGATGATGTGGGTCACATTATTGAAGGAGAAGATTGAAGCCTTTGGTAAGTTCAAGGCATTCAGGGCCTTAGTTTAGAAGGAGAGAGGTAAGAAGATAAAGTGTCTGAGAACAGATCAAGGTGGTGAATTTACTTCTAAGGAATTCACTAGGTATTGTGAAGAAAATAGTATCAAAGAACAACTTTCTACACCAAGGACGCCACGGCGGAATGGTATCGCAAAGAGAAACAACCAGTCAGTTGTTGAAGCTGCTAGGACGATGTTGGTACAAGGAGGTTTAGCAAAAACTTTCTGGAGAGAAGCTGTCAGCACAACTGTCTACACTATGAACTGGATTTTGGTAAAGAGAGGTAAGGACAAGACTCCTTATGAATATTGGTAAGGTAGATCACCTGATGTTAGTTATTTTAGAATATTTGGAAGCAAATGTTTTATTAAGAGAGGTGATTATAATAGCAAATTTGAGGCTAAAAGTGATGAAGGTATATTTGTTGGCTATTCCACCAAGAGTAAGGCTTACAAGTGTTTTAACAATCAAACACACATAATTATTGAGAGTGTTGATGTTCGAGTGGATGAAAACCCTGAAGTCTCAGAGGAAACTAGTTCAGAGAAAAAGGATGAAGATCCTTGTATTTTGTTTTTGGAACCAGAAACTATGAAATCTGAAACCAGCAAAGCAAATATTGATGTACCAGTTACATCGGAATAGATAAATTTAGAAGAAGATGATGATAATGAAGAAGTTGAACTTGAAGATAATGATTATTTTATTCCAAGATATGTGAGACTCAATCACAATCTTGGATAGATTATTGGGGATAAGGATACTGGAGTACTAACCAGAAGAAGAATCGAAGAGAATTCTTGCATGATCTCCACTATTGAACCAAGAACTGCTAAGGAATCATTTGCTAGTTATCATTGGGTTAAAGCTATGGAAATTAATTAGATCAAATTGAGAAGAACAACACATAGACCCTAGTACCCCGACTGGTAAATTAAAATGTAATAGGTACTAAGTGGCTTTTCAGGAATAAGTTGAATGAAGATTGTTTTGTTATTCACAACAAAGCTAGGTTGTTTTGCAAAGGTTATGCACAAGAAGAAGGAGAAGACTATGGTGAGAATTTTGCACCAATGGCAAGATTGGAGGGTGTCAAAACTTTACTTCCATTTGCAACACACAAGAAATTTAAGGTATACCAGATGGATGTTAAGTTAGTATTTATGAATGGGATACTAGAAGAAGAAGTATACATTGAGCAGCCAGATGGTTATTCTCTCACTAATAAGAAAGACATGGTATGCAGATTGCATAAGGCTTTATATGGATTAAAGCAAGCACCAAGAGCATGGTATGAAAGGCTTCATACACATCTGATGAAAATAGGCTTTCTGAGAACCAGTGATGATAGTAACATATATCTCAAATCTGAAGGAGATAAAATACTAGTCAGTGAAGTATTTGTTGATGATATCATATTTGGAGGTAATGATGACATGAGAACAAATTTGCAAATGAGATGAAAAATGAGTTTGAAATGTCTTTAGTGGGAGAAATAAAAATTTTCATAGGCTTGCAAATATAGCAAATGAAGAATGGTATTTTCATCACACAATCTAAGTATGTGAAAGAGGTTTTGAATACATTTGTCACGAGTGACTATAAACCAGCTAGGGTACCTATGGTTATAGGTTGTAAGTTGTCTAAGGAAGATGAGTCCAAATCTATTGATGAGAAGGAATACAAGTCAATGATTGTAAAATTTCACTATAGTTCACAATAGATCAGATATAACTCATGCAGTTGGCATACTTGCTAGATGCCAGAAGAATCCTAAGGAAACACATCTGATATCAACCAAAAGAATTTTTAGATATTTGAAAGGTACTGTTGATTATGGGTTATGGTATCCATATGGCAGAAATTTTGACTTGAAGGTGTACACAGATGCGGATTGGGCAGGAAATATTGATGACCGGAAAAGCACAACCAGTGGAGCATTTTTTCTTGGAGGAAGACTTGTTTCATGGAGTAGTAAGAAGAAGAGTTGTACATCACAATCTCCTACTGAAGCTAAGTATGTTCCAGCTTACATGAATTGTACTCTGGCTATCTTGATAAGGCACATTTTGGAAGGTTTTAAGATGAAGATTTTAGAACCTATAAAGATCTTATGTGATAATACAAGTACCATAAATATTTCCAAAAACCTTCTTTTGCATGTACGAACCAAGCATATTGAATTGAAGTATCATTTCTTGAGGGAAAAAGTACAGAGTAAAGATGTGATCTTAGAGCATGTTTCTACCAAGGAACAACTTGTAGATATTTTTACTAAACCTCTTCCTAAGACTACTTTTGAGTATCTTAGAATTCATTTAGGGGTTGTCCCTCTTCATGAGGTCAGTTAAGCATGATGCAGATTACATCAATCTTAGAGCTACTTGCAAAATTTTATAGAAGGATTGGTGTAGAAGTGGATTTATTCCACAGGGGGAGTATCAAGTTGTAGATTGTTGATGATGCACACTGAAATTTGACACTACATGTTTTACTTTCAATTTGGCATTGTTGTCAAAGGGGGAGAACAATTATGTGATTATGGGAAGAAGAACCAGCAACAAGCTGAGGACATGGAGAGCATGGTGAATACTTGGTAACGTAAACAAAGATTCCTATTCACAATCATGCAACAATCAATGGTATTGATATTTGTATTGCAATCAATGCTGAAGGGGGAGATTGTTGGCAATTGCATGAAGATTGCATTAATGATATGTTATGTTGTCATTGATGTGAATTAACCAGTAATGATTTTTTTATTTTTTTTTAAGATAAGTGCTATCATTTATGGGGATAGCTCCCTATATTGCTTGAAATTATGGAAATTACATATGATTGTAGACACATATACACATCTATCCCTCTGTGCACATATACCCAACATTACATAAAAGAACCAAAAAGTTATCAGCCCACTTTTACCCATATATACCCCACTCCTATACCGACACTATCTAGAGATTATACCTACCCCCCGATGGCTTGATAGATTACTGCAAAAAATTCACCAATACCAATTGCATTGTAGGTATAGTTCTCTAAGAGCCACCAATCGTTCGACTCGGTTACCCTTCAAAAGGGTTCCAAGTTTCCATTAAAAACTACACACCTAAAAATCTCCCACACCTCATCCCTAAAAGTCTTCAATCTTGCCCACTCCTCCTTCCATACTTCTCTGTGGACCATCTCCTGAATGATGTCACTGTCCACAAAATCCTCCTCATTTGCATATTTCTCATTTTCTTCCCCATCCTCATTTCCATCTTCATCATGTTAGGATTCCCACAGATACTAAAAGGGGGGGGGGGTGAATCAGTATCTAACCGGTTAAAAGATTTTCTTAACTTAAAACATGTAAAGCATATCAATATTGTATATCGATAAACAATAAATAATGCAATAAACAGAGATAATAGCAACCACATGAAAAACACACCATAACACAGTATTTTAACAAGGAAACCCGGTGTGGGAAAAACCTCGGTGGGATTTGTGACCCACAATATTCACTTACTGGCCAATAAGAGAATATTACTGCTACAAGAGGGGCCTACACATGTAGGAAGGCCAAGTGCCTAGAGCTCACTGCTCAATTACAAAATGGGAAGTCTCAATAACTTACAAAATGGATTATATAAATCCAATGTTTTGTACTGCTTCAAAATAGCATCTACTATGCCAAATCTAGTACCGGTTTATAGCTCTGCTTCATACATAAACCCTTAACCTATAATTTGCATAATAGGTCTACCTTATTTCGCCTATATATTTCCTTCCATCTATTTTTAAAATTTTCTACAATGATCTCTTATATATATGAGTCATTTTACAACTTGCCAAGTCGGCTTACAATGATTTTACAATAATTAACAAAATATATTACAAACAAAGTTCTTGTCGGCTTTTGTGTTGGTTTGCTTCCTTTTACTATCAGTGGTCTCTATGCCGGTGTAGAGTCTGTCTTTGCCAGTGTCGGTAAATTGTCTTGCCGGTGTCATAGGATTGTAAGGTTGCCATCAATGACAAAACCTTCAATCACCTACAATATCTCATTGGAGTGTGCATTTGCCAACAATCTCCCCCTTTGGCATTGATGGCAACACTCATGAGAAAAATCCAAAAATTGTTATCCAAAAGAGTCTACCGGAATTATCTTACCAAAAATTTGTGTACCAAAAGAATATGTTCTCCCCCTGAGCTGATGAGTCATTTGCTGGTTATTTTTCTCATTCCACTACTCCCCCTTTGGCATCAATGACAAAGGTTGTCAAAGTGTCAATTGAGTGTGGTTTCATGTTTCATCCTTGTAATCGATTGGTTACAATCTAAAAAAGATCTACCAAAACCAGATTAAAGCTCTCAATGAACTTTTTGCTATCTTTTATTGCAGCCTCAGTCCTCTGAACTGTATGGGTGAGGTGTTGCATTTGCTCTACTGGTGTTTTATGTCCTTGAATCAAAGCATTAGATATTTCTTTTCTTAAGGAGGCAAGGTAATCCAATTTTGGACTAAGTCTCCATTGTAGATCTTTAGCATTTCTTTTTATTCTTTCCTTCTCTCTTTCCAACTTTAGTAGTTCTTCCTCAAAACCTGTTATTTTCTGCTCAAAAACTGATAATGAATCAGATGAATTAATGAAGTTATCAGCTAGTTGATTTATTTCCTTCTGTATCTTGCTGATTTTCTTGTCTATATCAATCGTCAAAAAGTTAGTTTTACATGTATCCCTATACAAAGTTTTAAATTCCTTTAGTGTACAACACAATTCTGGTAAAAGTGTGTCAAATTGCCTTGTACACTTCTTTATTTCCTCCTCAAAGAATTTTTGTTTTTCTTTCTCTAGTCTCTCCTTGAATGCTTCCTCTTTTATTTGTTCAACTGTCACAATGTTGTTAGTAATATATTTATACAAAGTGTCAAGTTGACTCAAGGAATCTTTATTATCTACATTACATTTAGGTGCTATCATTTTCAAAATTGGAATGGTATCATCTATTGCCTTGTATGCTTGTGAGCTACAATCTGTTATCTTCTTAATGGAATCCAAAAGAACTTATGTTAAATTAGTTGATATGAATTCTGCATTTGAAGAGCCAGCACTCTGTATCCCATTGGTGGGAGTGATTTCCTTGCTTGTGGTGACCTCTAGTAGGTCAATTTGTGTTTCCATTTCTTTAAGCAAAGGTTTGGATTGCTCAATTGTTGTTGGTGGCACTGTCTCTGTATGAACATGTTCTTGTGAAGGAGCATGTTGCTCTGCCTGTTTCTCAGTGTTGTCACCTACCAATTTACCTTCTGAGCTATCAGTTATCGGTGGCTTATTTTCCACATCTATTTTTCCTATTGAATCCTTATCTACCACAATATTGACTTTCTAAGTGTCAATATTCACTATATATAACACCTCAGAATTGGGATTTGTGTCCTTTTGTGGTGTGTCCATACTCTCATTAGTCAGTTGATTGTTTGTGGTAACTACCAGCGGAGTATCAAGAGGTGGTGGGGATAGATTATCTGTTATTTTTATGCTAGGTGGTCCACCAACCTTGCCTTTTCCCTTACCCTTATCCTTTTGGTATACTTTGATGGGTTTATGGTTTCTATATTCTTCCTGCTTTTCCTTTTCTACAAGGAATATGCCCCATGTATTCATAGTTTCCTCTACTACCTCATTCACTCTGCCAACCATAAGTGCTACATGTCAGTGTGCAGTTGAAAATACTGACCGGTTAACCTCTGAGATCAGTTTATCTATCTCATTTGGTGAGTTGACTGGATATACAACAAGAAGTTTTTCAATTTTTATTTTCTTATCAAGCTCTACAACAACTTGCCTTCTAGCTTCAATTCTTTTGAATAGTTCTGTTGGTAATTCATCTACAACTTGCATTAGAAATTTCTTGTAAATATCCAAGTGTAGAATTACATTGTTTTCAACTTTCTCCTTTTCATCAACTAATAATGAATCATATAATTTATTGATGTTTTTCATCTTTCCATCCTCTATTATTTCATTTAGAAGTTTGTCAATCGGAGCAATGGTTTGTTGAGTCTTCTTCTCGGGTGTTAACTTCTTCTTTGGAGTTACTTTTCTAGTCGGGGGCCTTACTGCCTATTGTTTCTGTCTAGTTCTTCTAGGAAAAGGTGTAGATACCGGTGAAGGTTCCCATTTTCTCACAACTCTTTTAAATTCCACTGGCATATCACTTTCTGAAGAGGTTGCAACCGGTGAAAGGTGAGTTTCTGGCTGAAGTGTTTCTAACTCATCTTCAGTAATACCAGTTTGTTTGAGTACATCTTCTTTGATAGCTTTAGCTTATCTAGATCCTCTTCTAATTGTTGCTTCCACCTTCTTTACCCTTTTCTTTGATTGGATTTGATTTTCAATAGTCTCAGCACTACCAAATACCTATTCTTTAGGTTCCTTGGGTGCTTCCAGGAGGGCTTTTACATATGTTTCAATTATGTGGTCATCAGTTTCATAACCCATTTTAGTAACCCAAATGGTTCTTGGGATAATTGCCTCCATCCAAATCTCATCCTTCTTAATAACAAAGCATATTTCATCATTATACTTATTTACAATTGCATGTGATAGTCTGACTCTGGTATTCATCTGGGCCTTCAATGCCTGAAAGTACTCATTTATATTATTTTCTCTGTTTTCACCAGTGTTATTTAGTAAATCAGACAATTGTTTGCCTACCGGTATATCAAAACCAATATTTTTATTACCAATACCGGGCACTTGTTTTGTTATGTGTAGCATTAAACAGACAAGTAGGTTTCCAAATCTAAATGTCCCCTTTTTGTCTTTCTTTATCTCTCCAAGATTGTCAATAAGTTCATCTTTCAACCATTCACACACATCTATTTTTGCATTATCTTTAATCATATCATAGGCACTCTTTATGCATAGGCTAGAGACTGAATTTAACATGTTTGCATGTGTGGTTTTGTAGCCTAAAATCATGCTAATGAATTTGACATTGATGTCAGTTACATCATTTACTTTTAAAGATCTCTTATCAGATGTTGCACCAGTTAGATTAATCACTAGGTCATTTGAGACCTTCTTTATCTTATCAGGTCTATTACCGATGGAAGGTAACCCTGTCACAGCTTTTACTGCTTCTTTTGTAATTTTGTCAACTAAGTCTAACCAGAAGAATGCACCATGTAGCCTACTTAATACTATCCTTATAATATCCTTAGGAAATTCCATAATACTGAGAATTTCAGTGAATCCTAAGGTTTCAACTATTTTGTGTTCAGGTTTCACATTACCAAAATCATCACATCTTACAGTCTTATACATGCTCTTGATTTCCTCATTACCTAATTCTTCTATGTGACAATGTATGTACATTCTAGGGTCTTCAGCAAAAACTACTCCTTTGGGGATTTGAGAAAATGCACCAACATTATCATCTTTCTTGGAAATCTCGGGAACTAACTGGAATATGGGTCTAGGGTGTTTAATCACTTCGACTACAGTACAGTTTGCTATGAATTCAGGAACAGATGAAGAAGCCATGATTATAAATACCTTTATCTGCCTTTGGAATGATTGCTTGCTGAATTGCTTCACTTCTTTGCTTGGAATGCCTTTGCTCTGGAATTTCTGTGCTCTTGAAGGTTTGAATGCTTGGTGAAATGAAATTGGAGCCAAAACACTTGATTTATAATGTTAATTTTTCTAACCACCACATTTAATTCTTGTTGGTTAAGTAATGACTTAACTTATCTGTCGGTATAGAAGTAATTTCAACTTCTCACCATCAACTGAGGGAATAATAACATGTTTCATATTTGATTGCTAAAACCTCAAGGGAATTTTCTTCAGTTAGATGAAGAGTCTCTTGCCAGTGGAGTGTTACTCTCTTCTACTGATGGAGGAGTGTTCCTATCACCATTTAGATTTGATTTCTTGATCCATTGTTTTGAGAAATCTTGCTTTACTTCTTCAACCTTCTCTTTACCTTTCAAACTAGGACCTTTGTTATTTACCGGTGAGGACTTGATTCTACAAAATTTTCCAATATGTCCAATCTTGTTACAGGCATAACAAGTCACATTATTTTTCTGAATAGCTTTTCCATATCCAATGCCTGTTTGTGTTCTACATTCATTAGATAAGTGTCCAAATCTCCCACAAACATAAAATCTTACACTCATTTTGCAATTCTCTAAATTGTGACCAACTTTGTTACATTTTGAACATTGACCGGTGGGTGTATTGGTATTCTGATAATTTCTAGATCTACATTGATTTGGTCTATGACCATACTTGTTATAGTTAAAGCATTTGCCATTAAATTTATAAGCAGTAGGTTGTCTTACCAGTTTACCTTGATCCTGTGTGTTTGTAGTACCGAAGCTTTCACCAGCTTCAAAGCCAAGACCATTAGTGTCACCATTAGGTTTCTGATTCTTCAACAAGTCGCCAAGTTCTTCTAATCTTTTCTTGAATTTTTCTTTGTGCTGATTTGCAACAGCCAGTTCTCCTTTCAAGATACCTTTTTGTCTCATGAGTTCATTTGAGACATTTTGTGCATGCATCAGATCTGTCTTCAACATATCATTTTCATAACTAAGTCTTGTGTTTTCATTTGCAGCATCATTCAGTCTTCTAGTCAAGTCTTCTTCATTCTTGTTTCTATCTTCAATTTCTTTACAAAATCTCATAGTCATATCCTACATCTCATTCTTTGTTGTCATGTTTTCTTGTTTCAGCTTATTCATCAAATTACTAAGAGTTTCCTTTTAATCATTCTCATTTTGCATTTTTTCACAAAGTTTTCTTCTCTTGTTCCTTGCAATGATAAGATTTTCTTGAAGTGCTTGAATAATATCCTGTGCATCTTTTAGATCATCTTCAAGTTTGATATTTTTCAATTTTTCTGCATCATAGTCTGAGAGAGCTACTTCTAATTGCTTCATCAAGTTTTCCATTTATACCAGTGTCAAGATCTTCCTCAAGTTGTTAGGCTTCTGAAAAATAGAGGACAAGGCTCTGATACCAATTGTTAGGATTCCCATAGATACTAAGAGTGGGGGGTGAATCAGTATCTGACCGGTTAAAAGATTTTCTTAACTTAAAACATGTAAAGCATATCAATACTGTATACCGATAAACAAGAAATAATGCAATAAACAAAGATAACAACAACCACATGAAAAACACACCATAACGCAGTAGTTTAATGAGGAAACTCAGTGTGGGAAAAACCTCGGTGGGATTTGTGACCCACAATATTCACTTACTGGCCAATAAGAGAATATTACTGCTACAAGAGGGGCCTGCACATGCAGGAAGGCCAACTTCCTAGAGCTCACTACTCAATTACAAAATGGGAAGTCTCACTGACTTACAAAATGGATTATATAAATCCAATGTTTTGTACTGCTTCAAAATAGCATCTACTATGCCAGATCCAGTACCGGTTTATAGCTCTGCTTCATACATAAACCCTTAACCTATAATTCACATAATAGGTCTACCTTATTTCGCCTATATATTTCCTTCCATCTATTTTTAAAATGTTCTACAATGATCTATTATATATATGAGTCATTTTACAACTTGCCAAGTTGTCTTACAATGATTATACAATAATTAACAAAATATATTACAAACAAAGTTAGTGTCGGCTTTTGTGCCGGTATGCTTCCTTTTACTATCGGTGATCTCCGTGTCGGTGTAGAGTTTATCTTTGTTAGTGTCATAGGATTGTAAGGTTGCCATCAATGACAAAACCTTCAATCACCTACAATATCTCATTGGAGTGTGCATTGTCCAACACATCGCCCTCTTCATCATCCTCCGAGTCTGAGGGTAAGTAGTTCTCAAATTGGAAGTATATCTTCAGAATGCTCACTTTGAATTCTTCCTCCATACTCAGAATGGCATCAGCAACCATGTCAATGATGAATGGTTTTATGAATCCCGCTAACAGTTCAACCACACATTCCTTCGATTCAATGATATCCACCAGTGGCAGGAGAACAACTTCCAATACCATAACATCACACTAATGTCTGTCATAGTTTAGAGTGATGCCCATGAGCCCCCTCATAGAGTTGTATACATACTCATCAGTGCAAAAAAAAGTTTCTCAACTGTACATTAAATGTGTTTTTACAGTTAACACAACTAACCCTTCCAAAGTAAGCCATTGCCACAAATTTTCTCTGACCAGTAATGATATTATTGATATTGTTGTAATATTATTACTGTAACTGGTAGGAAGAATTTGTGGAGTGAACTGGTAACTGATGTAAACCTTGTCTATTGATATAACCAGTAAACCCTACCTGTTATTTTTTATAAACCCTAACCAATTAAGTTTGGTGAATTGGTTATATTGGTTTATGATCCGATGAAGACAATTCCAAAGAGATTTTGGTGAGTTGTTGTAACAGTTTTTTTTCTAGGGAATGAGAAAATGTATTGTATATAATACAAAGTGCATGATGAGTTACTAAGTTTGATGAAGCTTTTCTTGATTGATGTATAGAGATTGCTATGTAATCTGATGGTCATACTTGAATATATTTGTTTGTAATCCCTATGGAAATTAGATTTTGGTTGTGTTATCGACCTGATTGATTTGTATTTAAGGTCGATGGAGTTGTTTAGTTTAATGAGTTGGCAAAGAGTGAGCATAGATCAGTTGAGTGTGTGGTTGCCAAACCAGATGATGTATCTGTAGTTTGAGTGAAGGAAGATAGGAGCATGAAATGGATTTGATCAAGCAAGTGTAGTGCTATTTAGACAGATCAGCAAATTCCTATTGTTTTCTAACAATTACAATAGAATTGAAATCCCCTAACTGGGTAAGCTCTAACAAGCTTGGTATTATTCAAATCCTCTAACAAGGTGATCCATTAGATTGGATTTTCAAATCCTCTACCGAGGTAACTCTCTACAAGGTATTTCTTCTAACAAGGCATTGTAGTCAATCCCTTAACCAGGTGATTCCTAATAGGATTAGTTCTTAATAGGACTTTTTGTAAAGTTTTAATAGGCTAGGCTCCTAATAGGATGAACTTTAGAAGAGTTCAGATAGTAATCTTATGAGTCTCATCTCACCGTGGTTTTTACCTATTTGAGTTTCCACATCAAAAATATTTGTGTAAAGTGGTGAAAGTTTTTGTGGTTATGTTTTCATGGCTGATTTATTTAACTACCTAACTACATTGATAAGTCATGATAACCAGAAGCATTGAGAAATGAAGTCTGTTGACATATGAAAAAACATTTGGATGTGTTGTTCTCAAATTCTGATTCCCCTTAAAAACCATTATAATAAAATGATAAACTCTGTCTGCAGAAGAGAGATCAAAGAGAAAGAAACTTCAGAGCAATACATGACAAGGTTTTAAAACCTTCTACACTTCAAACTTATCCAAAATTCAGGCGGGTATACCTTATGTGAATTGACTTCACACTTTTAAAAAATGGATCCACAGTAAACTAGTCTAAAAACCAATGAATCTTATCACCTCAAAACTAACTGAAACAAAGAAAGAAAGCTTATACTCATGTTCAGTATTGACCTACAAGATATGTAAAAGATAACCACAATTGATACTAGTGCCTTATCGAGGCCACAGAGTCATCTAAGTTTAAACAAAACTCCCACAATCAAATATCTCCACACATCCCATCAGCTTGGCTTCTATAAAACCCCACATATGCCTGACATACATAAGAATTTACCCTTACCAGACTAAACTGCAATCATCAAATTCAAAATCTCCCACAAGGAATTTACTGATAGAAATGCTTCATGCGTATTTAATTTCCCTCCTGGAGAGAAAAGCTAAGAAATGCCTCTATTTAAGATTGCCTTACAATCCATACTCAAATGATTGACCCTAGATTACTCATATTGAAGACAGTAAATATTTGCATGTAGACCAGAAGACAACACAAAATTTAGGCTCGAATGTTGATAGTCTGTATATTGATATATTTCTGTAGAGTTTTCTTGCAAATTCTTGTGATCTTTTTTTTCATAAGTATTGGTATCCATTTATAATATCACGGATTCATACAAGCTTCAGACCTTTCAAAAGAAAGTTTGTTACAAACAACAGCGTTTTCCAAGAAGTGGTTATAAGTCCTTTTCAGCATTTGTGGCTTCCTATGCTTGTTGTTCTATTGCAACCTCTTATAACTACTCCCAAGCATCTTCTTTCTATCCCATATAATTATCTTTCCACCCCTAATACGCATCATCACTAGGCCAAGTAAAACTAGCAACCTTCTGTTTCATATCTTCTAGACGCTTCCAAGTGACTCGTACATGCCCAATCTCTATTTCTATGAAATCATAATGAGATTTCACATTTTCAATTTCCTCAATTGTTTCGACAAATAAGGATGTGTCATGAGTACTAATAATCTGATTCATCCTTAGGGAAAAATTGTGGTCCACCTCCTTTATCCAAGTCTTCTCTTCCTTTAGCTGAACAGGACCAATGAAACCTCCTGGAAATATTTCAAATTTATGATCTGAATATTCTTTTTTATAAACTTGGGCTTTTCTTTTTATACTTGTTCCTTCCACTGAAAGAATATTCATCTCTTTTATAAACTCACATGTGGACCTAAGATTGTCATTCTCTTTTGCATCTGCATGGGAGGAACACATGAGCTCTAACTCCTTACCTCTAGGCACCCACTTATTCAGGATTGGTTCCAAAGTGGCTTCTTCTTCTCTGGATTTGATCAAAATCTCAAGAATCCTCTTCATATTTATGTATACATTGGAGGTTTTGACATTGGAGGTTTTGACTGAGTCGGCAAACTTCAAAATGGTGGCTTTCACCTTCTCCTCATATTTGTTTGCATACAAGGTCTGAGCTTGTTTCAACTTTTCCAACTCATGTTGGACATTTTCAGGTAATTGGGAACTAGAAGACATAGGAGAAGGGAGGTATTCAATGATGGGACTAGTAGGAGGGGGTCTTTCTATAGAGGAGGCTATCATGAGTGTAGAAGATTCACCTGGATTATGTTGACCTGCCAATTGACTCTAGAGTCTAGCAATTATGTTGTCTCTATTGGCTATTCCTTCTTTAGCATCATTGTAAGCTTTTAAAATAGTCTCCAACTTCAATTGGAGATTAGCCTTTTCTTGTGCCTCTTTCTCTGCTACTACCACATTAAACTTTGTTGCCTCTAGTACTGTGCTAGCAACTTCCACTACCCCTGTGTCTTGGAATCTCTTAACAATCATGCCTCCAAGGTAGCTTGACCCTGGGGTATCCTTTTTCTTTCTATTTTCATCACTTTCTAGACACCACATGACCAGGGCAACATTATCCTTGCTAAAGTTCACTCCTTCCATTGGCTTTTTCTCCTTCCTTACTGCATCAAGAATCAATGCATCAACTATATCCCATTTAGGGAGAATCAACACACCAACTTTATCCAACAACTATCTTCCTTTCTCAGGAGTGATTGCTTTGAACCCCTCCATCATTTCTTTCTTAACCTCTTCCTCCACTTGGGCTGCATCCTTGAGAGGTTGTTCACTTACCTTTTCCTCACGTCTGATCTTGAATTGATCAATATTTTGCTTCCATAAAAACTACATAAAAGCTCCTATTGTGACAAAATTACTGTTAACTAGGAATTCTTCACTAGCTTGCTTAACAGTAAGGTCTAATTCTTGGCCCTTTAACTCACCATCCATCAAATCCATTTCAGCAGTACATAGCTCTTTGGGCATCCCCTCTTTGGTCTCCTCATAGGTGTAGGCAATCTCACTGAGATTCCCTAGCTGCAATAATTGTTCAGCCATAGCTTGTTCATCTCCAATGTGGATAGGAGAATGAGATGGAGAATATTGAGGCTCATCAGTTTCAATTTCTTTTCCCACTCTTTTCCTCTTAGCAAAATCCTGAATGTCAAAGACATCTCCAATTTTCCTCTTCCCTTTTGAAGTGGAAGGCTCACCTATCAATGGCATCATCATAGTGTACTTTGACCTTTTGTGCATTACATAGTCACCAGGTGGGATATCTCTAGGAAAGGCAGGCTTAGCCAATACCATCTTAGCCTTACAAGGATCAATTTTCATTATGGTCTCCCTCTTTTCTTTTAAGGTCTGCATGAGGTCTTCAAAATAAAGAATCGGGAACTTTATTTTCTCCTCAAATGGGTTGAAGCTAGAGAGAGGATCATAGCTAGTGTAAAATTGATGGATAAAATAAAGGGATTTCTTATATGTAACCCACTTCTCCTTCCTCAATTCCTACTCATCTAAGCTGAATTCATTTCTAATCAAATCTTCTGGGAACTAGAATTGATTAGGCCTACCTCTGCACACTGGTCTTTTTCTGAACATCCCATTGAAAAAATCCTCGGGGTCTGCACATCTTGACACTATAGTAGATAGCCTATATGGCTTAAACAAATCTTCAAAAAATTTCCATCCACCATTAGTGATCAAAAAATGGTGGGCCATGGTAATAGTTGGGAAAATTGTCCCTTTACCCCTGTTAGTTAACTCAACCTCCTGCACTCCTCCAATCTGTCTTAATACTTCTGCAATCCCTATCTTTAATGGGACCTGATAGGGTAGTAAATAGGGGGTGCCTCTAAATCCAAACACTCTAAAAATAGTAGACACAGGGTACAAATATGTGTCTCCCCAATTGTGAACAATCTTGATATCCTCTGCAAACTCCTTAGGTCTGAGAAACTCCAAAAGAGCCTTAGAAATTCTAGGGTTTTCTCTGCATAGAAGAATCATAATTTTAGATGCAAAGCATCTATCAAACATTAGATAACTTGCATCCTCTCTATCCCAAGTTAGAATAGTACTCCAAAATTGCACTGGCATCTCCTCTTTATCCTTGACCTTAACCAAGTCCATCTCTTTTCCAAAAAAATCAGCCCCTTTAAATAGAAACATATGCATTAACATGGAGTACCATCCAAATGGCCTATCCACCTTACAATTTTTGATCCCAACTAGCCCTTTGTGAATTGAATCAGGAAGGTATGAGGCATAATCAAATGTTATTGCTAGGGAGAGGTTTAGAATTTGTGCAATCATTAACATATAATGGGTTGGCATATTCTTTTTAGTATCCTCTCCAAAGATTTGGCATAATATTCAATACATACCCTTAGCTCTCAGAGTAAATAAGTTGAGAGAGAATGGTTCCATTGTGCTGGGACCTACAACTATTAACCCCCCTATCTTTACAAAGAATTCTTTCAATGGGCCACTCCTAAGATGATCCATTTGAGCATTGTACACTCAGGCTAACGACTCAATGTCAATAGGCTCTAACAAATTGAAGGACTCACTGAGTTTAAACACTTTCCTGAATTCATCTTCATTTATCTCAATCAAGACTGATCCCATTATGTTTCTGATGCATCTTGAAACAAAGTCATAATTTTGTGCAATCAAGGCTAATAGATCTACATCAATAAAAACACCTGGGACCAAAAGCTTTCCTACATCCTATTCCCATATGCCATTCAAAGGAGCTAGGGAATTCCTTTGCCCAAAACTGACTTTGAAAAGCCCTAAGCCTGACAAATCCTATTTCAGGGTCCCTCAACCAATTACCCTTATCATAAAGGCCATCTCTAATTTTTAGACGAGGGTTCTTGGGTACTATCTCTTTGGCCTTAGCCCCAGCAGTGGTGGACATGGTTAATTGCTCTAAAAAATCATCACAGATATTTTAGTCCTAGTAATTCACCTCCCCTATTAATTCTCTTTCGGGTGCCATTCTGGTCAAACAATTATACCACTAGAAGCTAGCACAGACCTCCAATGAAGTAATTCACACAATAGTATTTGAGAACAAACCAAGAGTTATCAAGGAAAGCACAAAAAACCTGATTATTCACCTGAAGAAAAACACCCTACAACAATTCGCTCTGCAACAAACTTCAATGAAACAATACTTAGCAATCAAGTTGATGCAGACTCAAAAGGACAAGTTGGCATTTAAGTTTTAGAAATTAACTCCGCATGCTTCGGCTTTCTTTTCAGAATTGAATTTGCCAAATTGAATTCAAAACTAGCTCCAACGTGTCATAATTTCTCTAAGTCTTTCCTTTGTTTCACTCTTTCGCTATTTAGCAGAACATAAAACCTGTGCTATTTTCTTTGGCAAAACAATGCTGGCCATTGGATCACGAGAACTTACATCGCCTTTATCTCCTTTTGATCTCTTTGCTTTAGTGTCGGGCCCTACCTCCTTTTTGCCACTTCATGGACTTTAATAGTCATCCACTTTTCCTTCGCGAGGCCATGCCAAGCGTTAGATCAAACTCAAATCACCCGGCCTTTAACTCCAATTGGGACCGTCAATCCTTTTAACTAACCACGCCTCATCTTGATGGCTAACGGTTTTCACCATTTCACTAAGTCTAATTTGTGGGCATCTTCGAGCCACGAAACAACGAGAAGCATTGGATTAGTCTTGAGATGAATGCCTTTTAAGTGGGCCCTTTTATCCAGGAACTACTTACCCCACTTGTTCTCCAGTTAATAAATGCCACATGGAAGTCGTCTATTAGCCCTAGAAACTTCTCTGGGTTCCCCCTTTAATCCACCACATGTTATCTTTATTATTCCCACATAACTGTCGGTTACACCTAGGCAGGCCCTTAACCACTTTTTAAAACCATGTGTCACTTGACACATCACTATCGAGCTCTACAAAAAGCGGCAGCTATTATGCCACATAAACCTCTGTGTGATTTCCACTTGTCTTTCGCGACTTCGCAAACATTATTCTTCATTTGGCTTGTAGCCACAAAACCACGAGAACTGTTAGATCAAAACAGACCTGATCTGCTTTTAGCTTCATGCCCTGCCTATCCCTTGGGCCCACCGGCCTTTTCGCCACTTTGCAATGACTAACTTGATAGCATCTTATCTTCTCGAATTCACGTGAGCCATTAGATCTCAGAAACTTGCTCGTTGTTTACTACTTTCTATGGTAACCTTGCTCGGGCCCACTACAGACTGCCAATTGAGCACCTCATCATTGCTTTGTCATTGTCAGCTGGACCAATCATCTTCACTGCCACCTTTAGCGGGACCCACCACCTTTTCTCTATTTTGTTGAAGGTAGAACTCATGCATCTCCCGGCCACAAATCAACGCGAGCCATTGATCCTTTTCCAACCTGATCACTCTTTAACCAAAGAAGACCACTTGTCTCTGGGACCCACCAAACCCTTTTGCCACTTCGCAAAGGTTAAAACATGTTCAGCTTGATCTCACGAAACCACACTATCCATCCGATCAGATGAAACTTGATCGATGTTTAGCTTCGGTCCAAACCTATATGCCGGGTCCAATTTTGCCTTTTGCTACTTCGTGGAAGCTAACTTTTGAGCACTTTTTGGTCACGAATCAACGCAGGCCGTCAGATCAACAAAAAGTTGCATGATGCTTACAAGGCCCGATGTACATTAGAAAAGGCAAATTTAAAAGCGAACAAAAATTAAAACATTTAAAGGGACCGCCTAGGTAAATAGCAAGGGGGAAACATTTTATGATAAATGGACCCATCACTTAAGTGAATAAAGTAACACCAAATTAGAAACCAAAAGGGGTTTTTCTTAGATATTGAAGCGACTTAAAACCTAAACCTTAACCCCTTAGGATTTAAAACAATTTGAAGGAACATGGGCGTACTAGACACAAAATTTTCAAAAACCTAACCATTTATGGGAAAAGAATACCCATTTTTAAAATAGTGATAACAGCAGCTCTGACTGGGGATGGTTGATCACAAGATCAACACAAGAAACTCAGAAACTCTGGAGAAATAGACCAAAAACAAGCCCAAAAACAACAACTAAAGCAAACCTAGATATATACAAACAAGGACCTACTATGCATGAACTTCAAGACAAGTAATGCTTCAGGAATTGTCCATGCACTAGAAATTCTTGTACTTCATCATTCATATTCTTTACAAAGTATGAGTCTGTTCCATTCACATCATAGACCACAGAGGGGCCAATCCATAATGACTCAAACTTCTTATACTTTCCCTTGTCCTGTCCTTTTGCATTCCACTAAAGAACAACATCACCAATTTGAAACTTTCTCAATGATGTCCCTTTATCAAACAGATACTTAGACTACAATTGGATCTTCAAATTTCTCTTATGGGCTAAGGTTCTAATTTCTTCCACTTCCACCATCTGAATCATCTGGTCCTCCATAGGCTCAGACAACTCCATGTCTTTAGCTTGGAGGAATTTATATACTGGGAGAAGATTGTTTACTGGCACTCTAACTTGTGTACCATAAACCAGTTCAAAGGGTGACATTCCAATCGCCTTCTTGACAGTAATTTTGTTATCCCACAAAGCTAACTTCAACTTTTGATCCCATGACCTCTTGTTCTCTTCTAATATTTTCTTAATAATGTTCAAGAGGCTTTTATTACTGGATTCAGCTTGTCCATTCCCTTGAGGATGATAGGGTGAAGAGTAGGACATAATTATCCCATGACTAGTGCAAAACATGACAAACTCTTCAGACCTAAAACTCATAGCATTATCCATTACTAATTTTGCAGGGACTCCAAATCTAGTTATAACATTATCTATCAGGAAATCAATGACAACTTTACTTGTAGCTCTCCTGGTGGGTATGGCTTCGATCCATTTAGTAAAATAGTCAGTTGCTACTATGATCCATCTATGGCCTCTTCTTGATCTTTCAACAATTTCTCCAATAAAATCAATGCCCCACTGGACAAAAGGGGCTTCCACTATGACCGGATTTAAAGGTAAAGCTCCTTCATATTTTAGCTTGGATGAAAACCTTTGGCATGGGTCACATTTCCTAACATGTTCATGAGCATCTTTAAATAAGGTAGGCCAATAATACCCAGCCCTGACTATCTTTCCAATAGTTGTCTTAGTAGAGTAATGACCTTCGCATACTCCATCATGCATTTGAATCAACTCTTTCTTGGCCTGGAATTCATCCAAACACATTAACAATGCTCCATCTCTATTTCTCCAAAAAAGGTCACCCTGAATGAGAACATATTTTTGTGACTTCAGCTTTAATATCCTTTTCTGATTATGGGTCATCCCCTCTGAAAATGTAGCATCTCTCAAGAAATACAGTACTTCTGAGTACTAGGGTTGCTTTTCAATGCTGGTGATTACAATGTTTTCAACATCAAGAAGATTGGATTCAACCATAAGCTTGGTCAGGCCTAAGCCTCTCACCAATTTGGTGATCTTTATTTCCAAATCAAAGTCTTGGATTCTGTTAATCCATCTACACCTTTTGCCTGTGATTTCAAATTGGGATAAAATATCCTTGACTGTAGCATGTGGAACATAAGCAACTGCTTGTGCATTTACAAGATATGGCCTGAAAGCCTTGACATCTTTAACTAAAGCATATGCCTATTTTTCCATGATCTCATACCTTAATTCTGTTGCTTGTAAAGACTTGTTATAGAAAGCTATGGGATGTTCAAATCCCTCATTATCCTTTTGCAACAACACTACAACTATTGTATGATATGAAGCAAAAGAAAACAAAGAAAAAGGCCTACTATAATCTAGGGATTTCAACACATGTGCTTCCTGAATAGCTCTTTTAATCTCAACAAAATCTTTTGAAGCTTCTTGATCCCAGCAAAATTTTGTATCCTTCTTGAGTAGTCTAACAATGGGCTTTACCACCTCTGCAAAGTTTGCAATGAATCTTCTAACAAAATTAACTTTGCCTAAAAAAGATTGAATACCTTTAACACTCTTTGGTTCAGGCACATTGTTTATTGCTTCAATTCTTTTAGGGTCTATCCTTACCCCTTCCTTGGAGACAATATGCCCCAGCAACTTCCCTTCAGTAATAGAAAAATGATATTTCTTAGGGTTTAATGACACACCAAATTCCAAAGCCTTACTGAACACTTGTTCCAAATGTCCACAGTGGTCATCAACCTTTTTGGAGAAACATGTTAAATCATCTTGGTACACAACCATGATGATGTTGATAAATTATTTGAAGGCTACATCCATTGCTCTCTAAAATGTAGCTCCAGCATTTTTTAATCCAAATGGCATCCTTACATAAACATATGTTCCCCAAGGGGTGGTGAAAGCAGTTTTGAATTGCTCAGATTCCTTCACTAGCACTTGGTTATACCCTGAGAAACCATCCATCATTGACAAAAGATCACAACCAATTACTCTCTATAGCATGGCTTCCATATTGGGAGAAGAATAATTATCCTTCAGGGAAGCAACATTTAAATTTCTAAAATCAACACACAATCTTATGTCCCTATTTTTCTTTCTAACTGGGACAAAATTGGAGACCCATGAAGAATGTCTTATAGGTTTAATAATCCCCCCTTCTCTTAGCTTAGTCAATTCTTGTTGCATCTTAGTTTCTAGCAAGGGGTTAATAGGTCTCTTCTTTTGTCTAAAAGGCTTAGCATCTGGAAGTAAAGGAACTTCATGTTGAAAGAGGTCTTGTCTATACTCCTTTAGGTCTTCATAGGACCAAGAAAACACATGCTTATATCTCTTCAATAAATTAATAAGATTAGTTCTGACATGAGGAGGCAAGTTTTTTCCAATGTATACCATCTTAAGGGGTAATTCAGTCCCCAAGTTTACTTCCTCCAATTCTTCTAATTTGGTAGTAGATTGCTGGGGCAGGTGATTGTCATTATAACTGGACATGCCCTCAAGCTCTACCAACCCTTTTGATATCTCATTTGTTTCCAATTGAACCAAGTCATTGCCGAATATTGTCTCTATGTTGTCAACCACCTCTACTAATGCATTGCAGTCAATTTTTTGTCCATCATAATCATCAATGCATTGTATGAACCTAAGAATATCTTCATCATCGGCAAAAGCTTGCCAATTATACACATTATCAGGGATGGCAAGCCTAGATTTTATTTCCACAGTGGATATGTCGGTTAGTGTTGCATCATTATTTTTCAATGCAACATTGGCTAAACAGTTTGCCATGATATTCTTTGATCTCTCTATCCAATTAATAGAAAAAGCACTAAAATGCTCAATGACATCTCAAACTGCATGCTTATATCTTTTCAATCTATCATTTCTTGATACATATTTGGATCTTACCTGAGAGGCAACCAATTCTGAATCTCCTAAAAGTTTCAACAGTTGTATCCCATGCCTCTTTGCAAATTCAAGCCCCAATAATAGAGCTTCATATTATGTAGTGTTATTTGTACACTGAAAGGCTAATAAAAAAGAATATTTAAAAGTTATACCTGATGGGGATACAAAAAGAACTCCTGCTCCAGACCCTTCTTTGGAGCAAGCTCCATCAAAATATATTTTCCATAGACCATGTTGTTGTGATTCTAATTCAATCACAATGGAATCAGTATTCTTTAACTGAGGTAAAATTGGTTGTACTCTAAAGTTTTCAAGATCCACATCAATCATACAATTGAGAATGCTAGGATCTACATTTTCAATCACTCTAGGAGCATGTGGTTCTCTATATAATTTGACATGATTCCCATTGATTGGGATGGTAGCATAAGATAGATCCAATTGGTCATTTCCACCTTGTGCTTCTGCCCACTGCCTGGATAATAGCATGCCATAATGAGGCTTAGTGTCAGTGACAATAACATCCATCTTATAGGTCACTTCAGGGAATGCTGCTATCTTTACTTCAACATCTTTCATTGTACCTATCACAGGTACTTCTCTATTATCCATAGCATAGCAATTCCCATATACTGTAGTCACTGATAATCCTAATTCTTTCATAACACCATAAGGCATTACATTAGCAGTCGCACCTGAATCTATCATACAATTCTTTATCAACCGGTTATTCACTAACAAAGTTACATAAAAAGGATCTACCTGTGAAGGCTCTTGAGTAATAGTTGTTCCAACATAAACCTCTGGGGTTTGGAACTCCTGATCCTTCCCATTTTTAACTAAACCGGTGGGTAGTACTATGTTACTATCAAATATATTAGAAAACAAAGACAAGGCAGTTTCTCTATGTTCTTTTCTTTTCAGTAACTCTATTAATGGGACAGTAACTTTCATTTGTGTAAGAGCCTAAGCCATGTTAAATGTGGAATTTCTGCTCAACTCAGCATTAGCTTTAACACTTTCTACCTTAGGCTGACTCACCTTCTTTGTTGTGGTAGCTCCTTGTATATCATTGGTATTTTTATCATCTGTACTCCTGGGTACATCTTTAGTTTGATCTTTCTTTTCTTGACCCACTTGAGGGGTAGTAGCACTACTTGTTGCCCTTTTCTGAAAAACCTCTTTTATAAACATAGAACCAGGTTCACCCTGATCACTATCCTTTTTGGTGCTCCCCAGGTTATAATTGTGCTTTGCCTTAGCTATAGTAGCCTTGGTGAGATTTTTCACTTCTTCCTCACAAGGCCTTCTAAGATGAACTTCTTCATCTTCAATGGTTACCACATTCAGAGTAGGATGCCAATCAAGTGTTAGCTTCTCTTGAAAGGACCTTTTACTGTCCAACACATCACTAAATTCACTTTGTATAGATTCCTCATCACTTTCTACTATGGTTTCAAACATATTAATATCAAGCTCAGCCTCTTGTCTCATGGACTCTTCTAGGGCCTGAGCTACTGCACACTGATGAGGAGAATGTGGCCTATCACAATCAATACACCAGGGAGTGTTCTCTATGTTGTGAATTTTTTTTCCTTTTAAGGGATCAGGGGTGTCTTGGCTTTGAGCATTCTTACGCTTCTCATTCTAAGGTTTATCATCCTTCCAGTTGGTATTATAAGGCATATCATGCAATCTGGGAGGTCTATCTTGCCAATTATAGTGAGGCTTATCATTTTTATTTACCTTAGTAGTTAGATCCTTCATAGTAGTGACTAACTTTTCTATCTTATCTTCCTCCTTAGTAACTTTGGTTGGTTGCTGTTTTGTTTCCTTCCATAGCCTACCATCAGTTCTTCTTCCTAATTTTCCTGATGCTTTCCTATTGCTCTCCACATTGATAGCAATTCTGAATGCACCTCTCAGGCTATGAGGATTCTTATCCCTTAAAATATAAGCCATTTTGGAATCAAATGCATTATAATAAGTGTTCAAGCACATGTTATCAGCTAGTCTCATCACCTGATACAACCTATGCATGGCTTTCTGAAATCTAGCATTGAAATTAGTGACCATTTCATTATCAGATTTTCTAATATTATTGAATTCATTTAACATGAAACTCACATTTGTTTTGTCACCGTATTGTTCTTGAAAACAATTCTTGAAATCCTCCCAAGACCCAATGCTATTAATAGGGAGACCTCTAAACCAATCTCTTGCATCATCTATTAGGGACTGGACAAATAAATTCATTATGACATCTTCATCAACTATCTCATAATCATTTATCAAGTCACTAAAAGATTTTAAATGCTCCTCTGCACTAATTACATTATTTCTAGCAAACTTAGGGAGTCTATCTCTTAACTCAGTAGGAACATGGTTGGGATATCCTGGGATTCCATCAAAAAATAACTATCTATATTGTTCTAAGTTGATAGGTCTCCTTTGGAAATGGTTAACAACATTGTTATTACCCATGTTCATTCTCACAATAGGGATTTGAGTCTGAGAGATTTGATTATTCTGGTTAATTATAGGGGCTTGACTAGCTATTGCTGAATTGATAGGCAAAGTGGGATGAATTTTAATAGAGGGGAGGGAAACTTGCTAAGGAACAGGCTTATTGAGATCTTCTGATGGGAAAATGATAGGGGGAGCTTTTAGATAACCAATTTTTCTTTTGACTTCTTGGTTAGCTGCCTCTAACTCAGCTTTCTCTAACTCTATTTGTAGATCTTCTTTCTCCTTCCTCATTCTTTCCATCTCCCTCTCATGTGCTAATAGTCTATGGGAGATCTCCACCATAGTCTTTGATCTTGACCCCCCTTCCATGCATTTTTGCTTTCCTTTATCAACCTCATTTCTAATAGGCTGTGGGTGACTAAAAACCTCCTTATTTGGTTGGATCATTGACTTATATGCTGGTTTGTCTTTGGGAACTAGAATTTCCCTGATCACAGGACCTCCATCATCACTCTTTTCCTTTTCTTGGGCCAACAATTCCAGATCAGCAATCTACCTAAGAAGCCTATCTCTTTCCATCAGTTTTGCTTTGACTTCCTTGTCCCTATTTGCTTCCTTTTGGGCTCTTAAGGAGATTAAGTGATGAACCTTTCTATTTAGGTCTTCTATTTCTTGGGACACTTCATCTTCATCAGGGAAAATCTCCTCAGAGTCAGATACGTTAACTTGGTCTATATCAATCAAGCTCATGTTTCCATCAACTGTTCTAGGCATAGAATGTCTAACTACATTGCAACTACTTCTGTCTTTCCTAGAAAAACTAGCATGAGATATATCTTGATTTAAAACTTGAACATCATCTATATTTCCAAATACTCCATAATGAAATCCTAAAACATCATGTTTAGATTCTCGGGAAGAAGAATTAGACTTTGCATATACGGGTCTATCAGATACCTTACCAATATTGTTACTTTTCTAGACCCATGCAACATTTGATGGCTCATGTTGTACTGATCTTTTTTTACCTCTTTGTGACTATTCAAGTAATCCTTCTTGCAACATCTCACAAGAATGTTTCTTCATGAAGGACCTGGTGTTCTTTCCTCCTTGCATTATGCTTGTTTCCTTTTCAGAATTTTATTATTTTAAATGGACTGGTTGAACTAACAGAGTCGCCACCCACAAATCTATGGGAAATATCAAAACAAACTTTTAACAAAATACTACAAATCTTAAGACCAACATCACGTATCAAAGATTGTGCAAATTTCTTTAAATGAATACATCAAGACAACATTGATATTTTATTGCAACATCAATCTGCATCTGGATTCATAGCATGACTCTCCCCAGTAGAGTCGCCACTTTTGTTATTCTCAAATTCTAATTCCCCTTAAAAACACTTATAATAAAATGATAAACTATGTCTGCAAAAGAGAGAACAAAGAGAAGGAAACTTTAGAGCAACATATGTCACAGTTTTAAAAACTTCTACACTTTGAACTTATCCAAAGTTCAGGCAGGTACACCTTATGTGAATTGACTTCACACTTTTAAAAGATAGATCCATAGTAAACCAGTCCAAAAATAAATGAATCTTATTGCCTCAAAACTAACTGAAACAAAGAAAGAAAGCTTATACTCATGTTCAGTATTGACCTACAAGATATGTAAAAGATAACCACAATTGATACTAGTGCCTTATCCAGGCCACAGAGTCATCTAAGTTTAAACAATACTCCCACAATCAAATATCTCCACACATCCCATCACCTCGGCTTCTATAAAACCCCACATATACCTGACATACATAAGAATTTACCCTTACAAAACTAAACATAATTCATCAAATTTAAAATTTCCCACAATGAATTTACTGATAGAAATGCTTCATGCGTATTTAATTTCCCTCCTAGAGAGAAAAGCTAAGAAACGCCTCTATTTAAGATTGCCTTACAATCCATACTCAAATGAATAACCCTAGATTACTCATATTGAAGACAGTAAATATTTGCATGTAGACCAAAAGACAACACAAAATTTAGGCTCGAAAGTTGATAGTATATATATTGATATTAATTTTGAGAAAATATTACAAAACTCAGAGTGTTCTCCATAAGACTAGAAAATCCCAGATATATTTCTACAGAGTTTTCTTACAAATTCTTGCGATCATTTTTTCCAGAAGTCCTGGTATCCATTTATAATATCATGGATGCATACAAGCTTCGGACCTTTCAAAAGAAAGTTTGTTACAAACAACAGCCTTTTCCAAGAAGTGGTTATAAGTCCTTTTCAGCATTTGCGGCTTCCTCTGCTTGTTGTTCAATTGCAACCTCTTGTAACTACTCCCAAGCATCTTTTTTCTATCCCATATAATTATCTTTCCACTCCTGATACACATCATCACTAGGCCAACTAAAACTAGCAACCTTCTATTTCATATCTTCTAGCCGCTTCCAAGTGACTCGTACATGCCCAATCTCTGTTTCTATGAAACCATAATGACATTTCACTTTTTCAATTTCCTCAATTGTTTGGACAAATAAGTATGTGTCATCGATACTAATAATCTGATTTATCCTTAGGGACAAATTGTGGTCCACCTCCTTTATCCAAGTCTTCTCTTCCTTTAGCTGAACAGGACCAATGAAACCTCCTGGAAATATTTCAAATTTATGATCTGAATATTCTTTTCTATAAACTTAAGCTTTTCTTTTTATACCTGTTCCTTCCACTAAAAGAATATTCATCTCTTTTATAAACTCACATGTGGACCTAAGATTGTCATTCTCTTCTGCATCTGCATGGGAGGAACACATGAGCTCTAACTCCTTACCTCTAGGCACCCACTTATTCAGGATTGGTTCCAAGGTGGCTTCTTCTTCTCTGGATTTCATCAAAATCTCAAGAATCCTTAACAGTAAGGTCCAATTCTTGGCCCTTTAACTCACCATCAGTCAAATCCATTTCATTAGTAGGTGGCTCTTCGGGCATCCTCTCTTGGGTCTCGTCATAGGTGTAGATAATCTCACCGAGACTCACTAGCTACAATAATTGTTCAGCCATAGCATGTTCATCTCCAATGTGGATAGGAGACTGAGATGGAGAATATTAAGGCTCATCAGTTTCAATTTCTTTTCCCACTCTTTGCCTCTTAGCGGAATCCTGAATGTCAAAGACATCTCCAATTTTCCTCTTCCCTTTTGAAGTGGAAGGCTCATGTTTCACTGGCATCATCATGGTGTACATTGACCTTTTGTGCATTACATAGTCACCAGGTGGGACATCTCTAGCAAATGTAGGCTTAGCCAATACCATCTTAGCCTTATCAAGACCATCTTGCATTATGGCCCCCCTCTTTTCTTTTAAGGTTTGCATGAGGTCTTCAAAATAAAGAATTAGGAACTTTATTTTCTCCTCAAATGGGTTGGAGCTAGAGAGAGGATCATAGCTAGTGTCAAATTGATGGATAAAATAAAGGGCTTTCTTATATGCAACCCACTTCTCCTTCCTCAATTCCTGCTCATCTAAGCTGAATTCATTTCTAGTCAAATTTTCTGGGAACTGGAATTGATGAGGCCTACCTCTGCACACTAGTCTTTTTCTGAACATGCCATTGAAAAAATCCTCGGGGTCTGCACATCTTGACACTGCAGTAGATAGCCTATATGGCTTAAACAATTCTTCAAAAAATTTCCATCCACCCTTAGAGATCACAAAATGGTCGGCCATGGTAATAGTTGGGAAAATTGTCCCTTTACCCCTGTTAGTTAACTCAGCCTCTTGCACTCCTCCAATCTATCTTAATACTTCTGCGATCCCTATCTTTAATGGGACCTAATAGGGTAGTAAATAGGGGGTGCCTCTAAATCCAAACACTCTAAAAATAGTAGACATAGGGTACAAATATATGTCTCCCCAATTGTGAACAATCTTGATATCCTCTGCAAACTCCTTAGGTCTGAGAAACTCCAAAAGAGCCTTAGGAATTCTAGGGTTTTCTTTGCATAGAAGAATCATAATTTTAGATGCAAAGCATCTATCAAACTTTAGATAACTTGCATCCTCTCTATCCCAAGATATAATAGTACTCCACAATTGCACTAGCATCTCCTCTTTTCCTTGACCTTAACCAGGTCCATCTCTTTTCCAAAATAATCAACCCCTTTGAATAGAAACATATGCATTAACATGGAGTACCATCCAAATGGCCTATCCACCTTACCATTTTTTATCCCAACTAGCCCTTTATGAATTGAATCAGCAAGGTATGAGGTATAATCAAATGTTATTGCTAGGGAGAGGTTTAGAATTTGTGCAATCATTAACATATAATGGGTTGGCATATTCTTTTCAGCATCCTCTCCAAAGATTTGGCATAATGTCCAATACAAACCCTTAGCTCTCAGAGTAAATAAGTTGAGAGAGAATGGTTCCATTGTGCTGGGGCCTACAACTATTAACCCCCCTATCTTTACAAAGAATTCTTTCAATGGGCCACTCCTAAGATGATCCCTTTGAGCGTTGTACACCTGGGCTAACAACTCAAAGTCAACAGGTTCTAACAAATTGGAGGACTCACTGAGTTTAAACACTTTCTTGAATTCATCTTCATTTATCTCAATCAAGATTGGTCCCTTTATTTTTCTGATGCATCTTGCCACAGATTCATAATTTTGTGCAATCAAGGCTAACAGATGTACATCCATGAAAACACCTGGGACCACAAGCTTTCCTACATCCCGTTCTCGTATGCCATTCAAAGGAGCTGGGGAGTTCCTTTGCCCAAAACTGACTTTGAAAAGCCCTAACCCTGATAATCCTATTTCAGGTGCCCAAAACTGACTTTGAAAAGCCCTAAGCCTAACAATCCTATTTCAGGGTTCCTCAACCAATTATGCTTATCATAAAGGCCATCTCCAATTTCTAGACAAGGGTTCTTGGGTACTATCTCTTTGGCCTTAGCCCCAGCATTGGTGGACATGGTTAATTGCTCTAAAAATCATCACATATATTTCGTTCCTAGTAATTCACCTTCCCTGTTAATTCTCTTCTGGGTGCCATTCTGGTCAAACAATTATACCACTAGAAGCTAGCACAGACCTCCAATGAAGTAATTCACACAATAGTATTTGAGAACAAACGAAGAGTTATCAAGAAAAGCACAAAAAACCTGATTATTCACCTGAAGAAAAATGCCCTGCAACAATTCACTCTACAACAAACTTCGATGAAACAATACTTAGCAATCAAGTTGATACAGACTCAAAAGGACAAGTTAGCATTTAAGTTTTAGAAATTAACTCTACATGCTTTGACTTTCTTTTCAGAATTGAAATTGCCAAATTGAATTCAAAACTGGCTCCAATAGGTCATAATTTCTCTAAGTCTTTCCTCTGTTTCTCTCTTTCTCTATTTTGCAAAACATAAAACCTGTGCTCTTTTCTTTGGCGAAACAACATTGGTTGTTGGATCACAAGAACTTAAATCGCTTTTGTCTCCTTTTGATCTCTTTGGTTTAGTGTCAGGCCCTACCTCCTTTTCGCCACTTCGCGGACTTTAATAGTCGTGCACTTTTCCTTCATGAGGCCGCGCCAAGCATTAGATCAAACTCAAATCACCCGGCCTTTAACTCCAACTGGGACTGTCAATCCTTTTAACTAACCGTGCCTCTTCTTGATGGCTAACGGTTTTTGCCATTTCAATGAGGTTAATCTACGAGCATCTTCAGGCCACAAAACAACGAGAAGCGTTGGATCAATCTTGAGATGAATGCCTTTTAAGTGGGCCCTTTTATCCAGGAACTACTTACCCCATTTGTTCTCCAGTTAATAAACGCCACATGGTAGTCGGCTATTAGCTTGATAAACTTCTCTAGGTTCCACCTTTAATCCACCACATGTTATCTTTATTATTCCCACATAACTATTGGTTACACCTAGGTGGGCCCTCAACCACTCTTTTAAAACCACGTGTCACTTGACACATCATTATCGAGCTCTACAAAAAGTGGCAGCTTTTATGCCATGTCACACCTCTGTGTGATTTCCACCTGTCTTTCATGACTTCGCAAACATTATTCTTCATTTGGCTTGTAGCCATGAAACCATGAGAACCATTAGATCAAAACAGACCTAATCATCTTTTAGCTTCATGCCCTGCCTGTCCCTTGGGCCCACCAGCCTTTTCGCCACTTCACAATGACTAACTTGCTAGCATTTTATCTTCGCAAATTCACGCGAGCTGTTAGATCTCAAAAACTTGGTCATTGTTTACTCCTTCCTATGGCAACCTTGCTCAGGCCCACTGCAGACTGCCAACTGAGCACCTCATCATTGCTCTGTCATTGCCAGCTGGACCAATCATCTTCACTGCCACCTTTAGCGGGACCTGCCACCTTTTCGCTATTTCGCTGAAGGTAGAACTTGTGCATCTCCCAGCCATGAATCAACGTGAGCCATTGATCCTTTTCCAACTTGATCACTCTTTAACCAAAGAAGACCACTTGTCTCTGGGACCTGCCAAACCTTTTTGCCACTTCACGAAGGTTAAAACACATTCATCTTGATCTCACGAAACCACATTGTCCATCCGATCAGATGAAACTTGATCGGTGTTTAGCTTCGGTCCAAACCTATATGTCGGGTCCACTTTTGCCTTTTGCTACTTCGTGGAAGCTAACTTTCAAGCACTTTTTGGTCGCAAATCAATGCGGGCCGTAAGATCAATAGAAAGTTGCATGATGCTTACAAGGCCCGACGGACATTAGAAAAGGCAAATTTAAAAGCGAAAAAAAATTAAAACATTTAAAGGGACCACCTAGGTAAATAGCAAGGGGGAAACATTTTATGATAAATGGACCCATCACTTAAGTGAATAAAGTAACGCCAAATTAGAAACCAAAAGGGGTTTTTCTCAGATATTGAAGCGACTTAAAACCTAAACCCTAAACCCCTTAGGATTTAAAACAATTTGAAAGAACATGGGCGTACTAGACAAAAAAATTTCAAAAACCTAGCCATTTATGGGAAAAGAATACCCATTTTTAAAACAGTGATAATAGGATGTTTATGAGTTTTAAGTTGTTTACTGTTAATTCATTGTGACAATCAACTAGTTTATCTTATGAGTTTTTATCTTGATAGTGGTATTACATTGTTAGTTCTAAGTTTACTTTGAGAGATTGATTTTTAAGATTGGTGAAGTTTGTATTAGTTTTTCTATCTACTGATTCACCCCCCCTCTCATTAGTTGACCAAATACTTATTCTTTCATCATACCATCAAAGTTGAGTATGTTGCTACTGCTACTAACTATACACAAGATTTGTGGATGAAACAATTGTTGAAAGATATAAAGGTGGATTGTGATGCACTGGTAGTTATTCACTATGATAACTTTGTTTCTATTGACATATCAAAGAATATGGTATTTCATTATAAAACAAAGCACATATCTATAAAGTATAACTTTTTGAAGGAAAAGGTAGAAGCAAATGAAGTTAGACTGGTTTATGTGAGCACTAAAAAATAGAATGTAAATATTTTCACTAAACATTTTCCTAAGGAATCATTTGAGTACCTGAGAGACAGATTGGGATTTTCTGCCCCTCTGGTAGAGACTTGATTGATGCAGTTTGGCATCAGTACGACATGCATTATGAGAAAGACTATTCATTTCGGCACTGATGTGGGATGCTACTGCTTAGGGGGAGTAGTCAACTTTGTGATTCACTGGTTTATGTTTATGTTTTGATATTTTTGTTAGATTTATGACATTGATATCAAAGGGGGAGAGATATTGACATTCAGAGCTGTATGTGGGAGATTGTTGGTTGTCTGCCATTAGGGGAGAGTTGTTTGGCATTTCCTAGTACTTAGATGTTTTTCACATCTAGTGTTGCCATCAATGCCAAAGGGGGAGATTGTTGGCCAATTTGTGGAATTCATTATGTGTTGCATTGATGTTTTGTCATTGATGCCAACACTAGCTATTTGGATGCTTTACCGACACCCTTCTAGTCTTGGTAGGTTGAGTGGTTTCTAGTTAATTTGGATCTGACATGATCTCATAGGCTCTGATATAGCTAGGTGATGGAATTGGCTTGTTCATGACATGCATGCTTATATTTGGTCAGTTGGTTTTGGTCTGGTGATCGGATGCTATCCTTCTTGCTTAGAAACTTGGTTTATGGTTCCAGTGAGGGTTTCGCCGGCAGAGCTTTTGATGAAGATCTTTGATGAACTGCATAAGTGGTTTTGGTGCAACTTCTGGTGGAGTTTCAGGATGTTGTTTGTGATCATATTTGAGACTTGGTAGATGGAGATCATTGATGTAGCGTGTGGACCTATAGTAGGTCCGGTTGATCTAGGTTATGGACCAACTTTGATGAAGCGTGTGGATTGGACCTCTCGATGTATTTCTGGGATATTTTCTATGTTGGATATTATTTATTTGGTCTAAGGCCGACATAGTTTGTAATTATGTAATTGGTTTATTATCTGGTTGCCGACCTAATTGTTTATGGTTGAGGGTTTATAAATATAGATGTAAGATCTCATTGTAGATCATCTTGATTATGGTTAGAGGTCATCGTCAAGGAATGTAATATGTGAATAATGTAATACCATTCAGGCTGAGTATTTGGTCAATCGTTGGAGATAAAATTGGGTGTACGTAAGAGGATTTATTCCTCTAGTATTGAGCTTAACCGGAATTGTACTCAGGCATAGGAGATGCTATCTTTTGTATGTCAACACTTCTCTAGATTGTAGTCTAGATTTCTATGTAGTTAGTGAGGCTCCTTTTGTGATGAGCAATGCACTCTAGGTTATTGGCCTTCCTACAAGTCCAGGCCCCTCAGTTGTAATTCACATACTTACTGCAAAAGTATTATCTGACTGTGGGTAGGCTTCCCACCATGATTTTTCCCTTTACCGAGCTTTCCATGTATAAATCTTGGTGTCATGTGGATGGTATTTATTCTGTGATTATTGTTTATGCTTAATTAGTTTAACTACTATTCTGGTATTAATGTTTTGGGTTTCAGTATTAAATTTTAAATTGCTAATAGTTATGGTAATCTGTGACAACTAATTCACCCCCCCCCCTTAGTTGTCTTCTATTTATTTGAACCGTCTAACAGATACTCTATAGTAGTATGTGAAAATATTACAATAGGGAATGCACATGCATTCAGGAACACCTCCTAGAACTCACTCCTCAAAATATAATGACCTAGAAGGCTACAACCCTCAGGGAAGTCTCACTGACTTACAACAAGATTCAGGCTACAATCTGGAAGAAATGAACTGCAATAATAGCATCTCCAAATGCCTTATGACAGTTCTGGTTAAGCACAATGTCTGCTCTGCAACACCAAATTCCACTCAATCACAATGTCGAAGGATGAATCACTTGATCCCACATACACCACTCTCTGATAATGCAGAGACAACCACGACACCTAAATTACATGACAACATCACCTATTTATACAATTCATCAACCTTGAAAACAAGGTTGGCTAAACCCTCAACTCACAATTACAGAACTACATCACACAATACAAAGATCGACCATCAAACCAATATTATGATTTACATGACATAACATGGTCCTAAACCAAATATCCAAACACGCAACACCACCAAAATCATGCCAAGATCAACCACAACACACTACACCACCAGGAATAGTCGCATAACATGAAGAATATCACTAGTTAAGCAAAATTACCAAAAACATACACAACAATCAATGCGGATCATTAGGAAAAATAGGACATGATTAGGAACACCAACAAGAATATTAGAATCATTAGTAACAAGTCTACCAACACCACTTATCAAATCTTCATTGATCAACATCTGAAACTCAAGAACAATCAAACAACAACATCTATCACAACAAAAAGATAACATGTGAAGCACCAAATCATGAACCATCTGAAATGAAGATACACAAGAACATCCAAATAATATCCCAAAATCTTAGATCAAGATTTGATCACACCAAAATATACCAGAGGAAATACTAAACTCTACAAAGCATTGATTAGATAAACAAACAACAAAACCAGATCATATGATATGATCAATTACCCAAATCACCAACATCAGAACAAAAGAATATGATGATACTAAAGATAATCCATACACCAAACCATAATCACAATGAACCAATCTACAATCACCGGAGAAGGAATATGTTGACATCAATGATGACAACATATCCTAGTAGCAACAATATCCAACAATCTCCCCCTTTGGAATTGATGGAAACATATGAATGTGAAAAACAATGAATGAAAAGAAAGAAATTAAATCCAACAAACATCCCCTAAGATCAAGTAGATAAAAGAATTTTTACATGCTTCTCTCCTTCTTTGATAGCAATGCCAAAGAAAAAATACTCTCCCCAAAACTCATCCTCATGAATCTCTCCCTCTAAAACATATAACCAGACTACTCCACCAGAGGAGAAACGCCAACTCATCAATCTAGATAAAGAGATAAGACTGTGAAGTCCACTGAATTGATGCAACTCAATCCATCTAGTTCTCATCAGGAGGAATGCATACCCCTAACTTGTCTCTCAAATAGACAAATGTATCTGTAGGCAAAGACTTAGTAAAAATATCAGCAATTTGTTCCTTTGTATACACATACTCCAACTTTGCTTTCTCTTCACTAACTTTCTCCCTCAAGTAATGATATTTGATTGACACGTTTATTCTTTGAATGTTGCACCAGATTCTTTGACATGTTGATAGCACTGGAATTATCATAGTATATGATAGTAGGCTCATCATAGATAACTCTGATATCCTTCAACATTTACTTCATCCAAACCACTTGAGTGTGATAGACTTATAAAGTACTAAGAGTGGGGGCTGAATCAGTGACACCAAAAACAATACTACTTTAAATATTGACCGATAGATATACTTAACAAGTTTACTACACACTATGCATGCAATTCAAAATAATACTAAAGAATCCATAATAAGTGTAAATATTCACCATAACACAAGTGTTTATACATGGAAAACCCAAATGGGAAAAACCACAATGAGATGGGACTCACAAGTTAACTATCTGCAATAATAGGTAACTGACCATTTAAGGTCTACAAAAGTGCTCTGCTAGAAGCGAATTCTGTTAAAGATCCCAAAGCTCTGTTAGGAGCTATACCCTATTAAAGGTAGTACTCTATTAGGAGTAACCTTGGTAGAGGATTTTTTAGTCCAAACTAATGGATCACCTTGTTAAAGGATTTGTAAAATGAAGCTTGTTAGAGCTTACCCGGTTAGGGGATTTGACTGTTGTAGTGATTAGAAAACAACAGGTGGTGTGATCTAGAAGTAGCACAACTTGCTTGAATAGATCCTCTTTTTCACACTCAAAGATGCATCACCAACATATTCTACAATGCCTTCAACAACATAACACTTCTATCTTCGCATCAAATCATCTCTTGAAAATAGTTCATCATAATGTCATTATATACACATTTATATTTCATGTTGGCTTTAGAAATCATATCACAATTTCTTAGGTGCAGTGTATCTAGACAATCAAACATAACTCATCACAAATTACTGCCAAAATTTGTCGGTTAGGGTAACTCATCACGACCGGTGATAACTCATCACACAATCAATGAATACAGGTTGGAACACCGATACCGGTTAGAGTTAACCATTTCAACATGTAAACCGATTGTCCTCCATTGCTTCTTTTATGGTCTCCCCTGAATCTTCAAGTTGGTTTCAAGTCATTTAATGCATTTACTAGTTGTCTACATGTACGGGTTTGACACTCTCTAAACCATCATAAACTAAACTTCTAATACCAGTTGCAATACAAGTAACTTTAGAAGTAATACCGGTAGACAATGTGAACATATGTGTGTGTATACATGTTTCATCAATGACAACACATGAAGTCATTCATTACAATCATCATCAAGCCAATAGAGTGTAGCTACTAGAAACAACAATGTACTCAGCTTCAGCAGTAGATAAGGATACCGAATATTGTTTCTTACTATCCCATGAAAGCAATTTCTTACCCAAAAAGAAAGCACCACCAGATGTACTCTTATGTTCATCAACATCACTAGCCCAATTAGTATCAATGTAACAACATAACATGAAATCATCATTCCTTGGATACTACAAACCATAATCCAAAGTTCCCTTCAAGTATCTGAATATTTTCTTAATAGAAATGACATGACTCTCTTTCGGATCAACTTGATATCTAGAAGCCATGCACACAACATGCATAATGTCCAACCTAGTATGAGTAAGATATAGAAGTCCACCAACCATAGACCTGTACAAACTCTAATTATCTTTCAGAGATTCATCATTCTTAGATAATTTACAGCCAATCACCATAGGAGTTCCAACCAGTTTGGAGTCATGTAACCCAAACTTCTTCAACAATTCCTTCACATATTTATTTTTAGATATAAAGATACCTTTTCCAATTTGTGAAATAGACCCTAAGAAAAATTTCATCTCACCTATCATAGACATCTCAAATTGTTTCTGCATATCACCAACAAACTTCATGCTCAAGTTATCATCACCTCCAAAGATAATATCATCAACAAAGACTTAAACAATTAAGATGTTGTCATTTTTAATCTTAAAGTATAGATTACTATCAACAATCCCTTTATTAAATCCCAATTTCAATAAGTACTTATCTAATCTAGCATACCAGGCTCTAGGAGCTTGTTTCAATCCATAAAGAACTTTCTTCAGTTTACATACCATGTCTCCATCATCTGATAATGAAAATCCATCAAGTTGCTCAATGTAGACTTCTTCCTCAAGATCACTGTTCAAAAAGGTAGATTTAACATCCATCTGATATACCTTAAAATATTTATAGGAAGCATATGCAAGCAACAGTCTAACAACTTCAAGGCTGGCCACTAGAGAAAAAGTATCCTCATTCTTCTTTCTATGAATATCCTTTGCATACTGGTCTTGCTTTATTTCTGACAACTTCACTAGCATCATTCAATTTATTCCTAAATACCCATTTAGTACCAATCACATTCTTATCTTTAGGTCTAGGCACAAGATCCTATGTGTTATTCTTCTCAATCTGATCTAATTCTTCTTTCATAGCTCTCATCTAATTTTTATCTTTACAAGATTCAACAACATCTTTAGGTTCAATTTTACTAATCAAACATACCTCTTCAGTAGCTAGCCTTCTTCTAGTCATCACACCTTTATTTTTATCTCCAATTATCTAATTTTATGAATGATTCAGTCTTACATATGTCAAAGTCTTCTGATTGTTCTGATTTTTAGGTTCCTGCATCTCTCCACCAGCAGCAACATCTAGATTAACAGTTTCTACCAAATCATTCTAATTTGATTCCTTAGTCTGAATAGGATTCAGAACAATATGTTGACCATCATCATATCTACAAGCTCGGATCTCTTTCCCAAGGTTCTCATCTACCTTCACATTTGCACTTTCCTCTATCTTTCTTAGTCTCTTATTGTAGCACTGGTAGGATTTTCTCTTTGTAGAATAACCCAAGAAAATTCCTTCATCACTTGTTGCATGAAAATTTCCTATGTCGTCATCTCTCTTGATATAACATTTGCTACCAAATACACTGAAATATCTCACAGTAGGAACATGACCAAACCACAACTCATAAAGAGTCTTACCAGTATCACCTTTGATATGAACTCCATTGAATGTGTAAACAACAATGCTAATAGCTTCTCGCCAATAGATCTTCAAAAAATTTCCTTCAATCAGCATACTCCTTGTAGCATCCAAAATAGTCTTGTTCTTTCTTTCAACAACTCCATTTTGCTAAGAGGTTCTAGGAGCAAATAATTTTCTTCTAATCCCATGCTTCTCATAGAATGAATCAAACTCACCAGAACAAAACTCTCCACCTCTACCAAATCTCAAACATTTCACCTTAAATCTTGAGTCAATCTCAACCTTTGCTTTGAATATCTTGAATTTGTCTAATGCTTTAGATTTCTCCTTAAAAAAGACAACCCACATCACCCTGGAATAATCATCAATTAGCAACATAAAATATCTATCTCCTTGCATATTTCTAACATTTGTAGGTCCACACAGGTCAGTATGCACAAGATCTAGCAATCCATCATATGTATATTCTTGGCTATTGAAAGAAATTCTTGTTTTCTTAACCAATTGACATTATTTACATATCGGATTAGCAGGCTTAACAACTTTAGGTATATCTCTAAAAACTTGAATAGAACTGATCTTTATCATTGAATAAAATTTAACATGCCACATTTTCCTATGCCACAACCAACTTTCATCAATCTGAGCAATCAAACAACTTTTCTCATCAGCATTTTGTAGACACCTAAAAATGGTCAACGCTTGCGGAGTCATACTTTAACATTTGCACATTGCCTTATTTTAGGGTTTTTGCATCGCATTAACATTTCTCCTATGTCACGCACTTGGTCTTTATCATTTGCGAGCATCAAGTCCTTCTTCTGCATTCATCATTCGTCTCATCTTCGAATTTGGTCTTGTCGGTAGCAATATTTGTCATGATTTTGGTCAATCTTATCCTGTCGCATCTATGTGCGTATTCTTTTGTCATCATTTTGGACATTGTCAATCCTAATTAGGGTTTTGTCCTCTTATCAATCTTGTCATCATGTGATCGATCCTTGTCCTCTTGTCGTCATTTTCAATCTTATTATCTTGCGATCGATTTGTCATCGATCCTTGTCTTTTGATCAATTTGTCATCAATCTTGTTGTCTTGTGATCGATTTGTCATCGATCGTTGACATTTTCAAACTTGTCATTTTGTGATCTATTTTGTCATTGATCTTTGTCCTTGTTAATTTTGTCATTTTTTGCGATCAATTTGTCATCAATCATTGTATTTCTCAATTGTGTCAATTTGGATCAATTAGTCATTGTTCCTCATCAATTGGCACATTTTTTAATCAAATCGTTTGTCAGCATTGGTCCTTTGTCAGTCAAAATCATGATCAAATCAAATTGATATCAATTATCTTTCGTCAAGACCTAATTGTCATTCTTGCATTTTCTAATTCATCTTCTAGGGTTTCATGATTTATTCATTTAACCTTGTTTGTCATTTCTCCCTCTAGGTTAAATAATTTATCTATTTATCCTAGGTCTTCGTGTCACAATTAAATGTTTAATTTAATTGGCTAACTAATTATTCCTCTTTTTGTGAATTAATTAATAAATGACAAATTATTAATTGATTTACCTAATTTCTCCTAATTCCTAAATTCCTAATTTCCTCATTTTCTAATTCACTAAATTCCTAATTTCCTCATTTTCTAATTCACTAAATTCCTAATTTCCTCATTTTCTAATTTCCTAATTCATAATTTCCTCATTTTCTAATTTTCCTAATTTCTAATTCAATTTCCTCCTATTTTCCTCCTAATTTCATGGGAATTACATTTCAATTTGTCATAATTTGTCATAATTGACAATCAATCAATTTTTGACATAGAAAGTTGTCATAATTTTGTCATGAATTATCAATCAATCAATTTTGCATAGAAAGTGAAAATTTGTCATAATTTATCATAATTGACATTTTTGATTTGCAATTTCCATTTGAATCTCTTCATGCTAATTTGATCTTTTCTCCAATTTATCTATAAATTGGATGAATTTCTTCAATCCTAATCTAATAATCACTTTGTCGAATCAATCACGCTTCAAGTATTCTTGCGCTTCTATCTTGTCTACTTGCTTTCATCTCATGTGTATGCACTTGTAGGTGAGATCCACAACAAAGCTATTTGAAGGAGAAAGAAGGAAAATGGAGCCACATGAAGGAGATATTCAAGTCTGCATTTGGTTTGCTTAAGTTTTTAATCTTGAAAATCTTGTTTTCATATCTCTATTGGATGTAATTAGGATTGATCATTGCATTTGAGCTTTCGTGATTGAGCTAGATTAATATTGATATTTTCTTTGATGATTTCTGATTTCCTAGCTACATTAATTGGTGAACCCGACGTGAACTAACCACTTAACCATGCTTTTGAGTGCCTTTGAGTTGATTTGCAGGTTAAAAACCCAAGAAACAGGGTAATGCAGGGTTTTCTGAGAACTTCTACGCCTATGTCAAGCATTTTGCGCCTGTGTTATGCATTTTGCGCCTATTTCAAGGACAATCTATGCCTATGTCAAGCATTATGCGCCTGTGTCAAGACTTCTGCACCTATGTAGGGACAGAAACAGAGGTAATAGGTAGTGTGTTTTTACTTGCAAATTGTTCTGTTTTGCATGTTGTTTCTGCTTTTTGGTTTTTTGGTACTGATTCTCTGTCCAAAACCTTGGCATATGCATGGCAAAGACAACAAATGAAACTACTAACATGTTTTATGCAGGTTCGATAGTCAAAGACTAAACATATCAAACTTTTGACTTGGGTTTTGCAGGTTGCCTTGGACTACAACTAAACTTTGTGTTTGTAATTAATATTTAGGCACCTAGTATGATTTCTAAATAGGATGGAATGAATATATGTTTGCTTTGATTGTTGACTTTGACATTGGAGTAGGAGAGTATGCTCTCATCCTTCTTAGGGTGATCAGAAATCCAGATCTTCAATACCATGCTCATGTTTTTTATTGTGTGTCACATTTAGAGGGCCTGCCTTCCCGACCATTTGCTTTTGCAAGCAAGTGATAATTGTGAGAAGGGAATGACCCAAAGTGAGTATGGCTAGAATACCTAGGCATTCTAACTCACTATAAATAAATACCTGATGAGCGAAAGCTTTGAAGGAAGGGTTACGTGGGAATTGCAGTTACTTGGGAAGTGATGACCCTTGAACTCTTTCTCATATCAACATCTAAGTAGGACCTCACGGTCTAAATCGTGCTTGCGTGACTACATTTGTTTGGTATCTTGATGGGCTTAATGTCTCAATAACGCTTGTGTGACATCAAGGAGTAACGCTTAACAGAAATCCTTACTAAACATCTTGTATTTAGAGGCCAAAAATCCTTCTAGTTGCTTGAGAAGGACAAGTTTGGATACTTGGAAGAGATTCTAAGTTCGCCATGGGGATATTTCCATGGGGACTGATGCTTGGCTACCCTAAGAAGTGAGTGTCATGGAGGGGAGCCTGTGGGGTCAAGCGTCTATGTATTCTCCTTGAATCTCATAATGAGTCTACCTCTCAAGTACCTAATGTCATTGCCTACCATAAGAAATGTGCTAATGAGCATGATTGTCTTGAGTCTAAGTTGAAATATCTTGTCTTCTTTGTTTGTCAAAAGTTGAATTGCATCACAAGACAAATTGATTCAAAACAAGGTTAAACACAAGAACATTTCATCCAACAAAGTTCAAAACACTTTCAAACAAGGTTGTCAAAATTTTTTCAAAATCTTGTCTCAACATTCATGTCACTTAAATTTAGGTGCATCTTAGGTTTTCATTTTACAAAGCCATTATCAAGTACCAAGGTTAGGTTTCATCTAGGTCATACTCCTTTCGCATATCAATAAAATTCATCCATTTTGTATGCATCCTCTTGCATTAGAGTAATACCATTGTCATACATTTGCATTTGCATACCCTAGATCTCTTCATCAAGCTTAGGTCATTATCATATCATATTAGGGTCATTTGCATAGTAATTGTTCATTTGCATATAGTGTCAAAACTAGGTTTTGTCATACTTGAGTAGTCCAAATCTTTGATAAACCCTAAGTCATTGTTAAGAAGTCTAGACTTTATCAAACCTTTTCTCTTTTGTCATTATTGTCATTTGGTCAAACCTAGCTTAGTATCCAAGCATATAGGGGAGACATTGTCATTTGTCCTTTTGTCACTTGGTCCTTGTGTCCTTTGAGGTCTAGACATCATTTCAATTTCCTAAGGGTCTCTTTTAGATTTGCATTCCAAAAAGTTTGTCAAAATCTTCAAAAATAACCAAAAACATAGGTTGCATTCTTGCCATAGATTGCATTCTCATTTATTTAGTTTGCATTTAGTTGCATATCATATATTGTCCTTGAATATTTCCAAAAATATTGCATTTGCATAAGTGACATGCCTGTTGAAACAAGATCAAAATCTAAAAAGATGGGTGAACCAATGTATCAACCCATTGACAACATATCAAATTCACAATTTCAAACTAGTCAAACAGTACAAATTGAAGGTTTATCAAACACATCACTACCACCATATGGAATGGTTCAACTTGGACCACCTCCATTATATGAACTGGAGTTTGTACCTATGAAACCAGGACATGGGAGTGTTCCACCAACTCCAAGAGGAAGTGCACCTTTCAATTGGAATTAACCAAACCTGCAACATGAAATTCAAACATTACATGAGGAACAAACTCTTTCACAAGGATTTGGTTCAGATCAAGGAATTCAACAAGAAACGAATCCAAATGTCCAACTAGATTCTTCATCAGATTCCGATGCTTCTGATGATGTTGATATGTTCCTTCAAGATCCAAACTTGACGAAAAAGATGGATAAATTCTTGAACAAGGTCTTTAAAATGTTCCCACAAAAATATCTTAACATGATGAGTAATGTGACCTCCTCAAGTGAGCAAATCAATGTGCAAAAACAACAAGGTGGTGAGTTGTTAAGTTTCTCTCCGCATCCAAATGAAGAAAATATGCAACAAGAAACTCAACCTACCTTGATGAGTAAACGTGCTTCAAAGGCATTGATAGTGACTATTCCTCAAAAGTCACCATTTGAGACAATAAATAATCCATTATTCACCACAACACCTATACAACAAGATCAAATGAAGACCGCTCAAATATTGATAGTTGTCCCTCAACAAGAAGTGGTTCCTTACATGCATACAATTGGATCAAAATCTAAGATGCAAGAAAGCTTCACGACTGGGATGTCTGATATCACCAATGTCCAAAGTAATTCCATGATGCAACAAAGTTCTTATGTCCCTTTAAGCTCAATATATTTTCCAAACACTATTGCGATAGATCCTTTGATAATGGCGACACAAAGAGCTACGGATAGTGGTTTGCACCAACAACAATTGTTGCAACAATTGAGTAATACACAAAAGGTGCAATCGAATGTGCAAACAAGCAATGTCCAACAACAACAATATCACATTCGACAACAAATTGTAGTGCCTTCTGCCCCATTACAGGTTAATGCAAACTTGCAACCATCACAATGGATTGGACAAACAACACAGCAAGTTAATGCAAGTGCCATACCCCATCTTAAGGAGAAACAACCAAAACCACCCAAACAAAGTTTTTTGCAAATGATGGGATATACACCATGACAACAATTGGCACAAAGTCAACAAATTCTGATTCATCAGCATCAACAACAACATGTGCCTCAATATGTGCCAAGACAAACAAGCTATCATACTTCACAACCGCAATTGGCACCTGTGCAATATCAACAACATCCTCAATTGCAATATCAACCTAGGCTACAAGAAGCACAGCAACAAGGTCAATATCAAGGCATGGCACAACCACAACAACAAGAGATGTACCAAGAACATTATATGCTAGAGACACCAAAAATGGCCATTTCAGAGCATCAACAACCGATCGAAAACATGATGTATCGACAAAGAGTACCCACCGGGATTAATGATGGACCTCCAAAATCTGATACAATTGCACAACAACTTGAGAAGTTGCAACGACAAGTTGATGCATTAGAATCTAAAGGAACAAAGAAGTTGTATACAGATCAAGATTTATGTCCTAATCCATTTGATAAGAGCTTATATATGCCTCCATTCCCTAAACATTTTGAGGCACCTAATTTTAAGAAATATAAAGGGAATGGCAATCCAAAAGATCACATTCAAGCATTTTTCGCGGCATGTACTGAAGTGAGTTATGAGGAAACATATTTAATGCGCTTATTTGCACGAAGTCTCACTGGACAAGCCATGGATTGGTATTCACATCTGCCAGGAAATATAAAGACTTGGTCTGAATTGGCTCAAAAGTTTATATCTCACTTCACATTCAACATCGACAGTGACGTGACCATCTCAGATTTATGCAACACCAAGCAAAAGTAAGGCGAGCCGTTAGTGACTTTCTTGCAACGATGGCGAAGCTTGTATAGTCGTTCTTCCCTAGATATACCTGAAGAACAACAAGTGAATCTATTTATCCAAAATTTGGTCTTAGAAATGATGTACGAACTAAAATTGAAAAGTCCCAGTATTATAGAGAAACTCATTAAGAAAGGGATGAACATTGAAACTGCTCTTGTAGCCAAGGGAATCATTAAGCTTAACAAAGAAAGTGACAACATGACCAATTCAGGGGACAGAAATAGATTTTGGTATAAAAACAAGAATGTCACTAATGATGGAGTTGTTGATGCAAGAGCGGTGAATGCAAATCAACCCCCGTTCACAATCAAGAAATTAAGTGTGCCTAATATGTCAACTATGGAACAAAATCAAACATCAGCGAGCAATGTTACTCAACAGTCGCAACACCAATAGCATCCTCAGCAATACACTCCACAATATAATCAACAACAAGGCCAGCAACAAAATCAACAGTGCAAACCTTTCCGATCAAGGGATGGACCTCCTCGATAATTTACACCATTGGGAGAGCCTATTGAGTCAGTAATGAAACAATTAATACAAGCAAAATTTATTAAGCTACCAGATATCAAGGCAAAACCAGTGGTAAAACCACATTGGTGGAATGATAATGCATACTGTGAGTATCATCGGTCAAAAGGACATAAAACCGCGTCATGTTTTCAATTGAAACATATGATTCAAGACTTGTTAGAGCAAGGAGTAATTGAGATAGATATGCCCAACGCAACCTCTAACACTGATCATACCATTTTCAAAACTCCTTTGCTTGATCATGACAAGGGTAAAGCGTCTTCTTCAAATTCTACCCAAACAGCAAATTATGCAAATACTAGTTATAACAATGTCATCAATTGTTTCCGAGCGTCAAATGAGTATGTTTCCACCCTAAGAATAAAGGAACAAGATCCTTCTTGCGCGGTCACCACTCATCGATCTAAAATAGTCCTGAAAGGAGCTCCTGCAGCTCCTAAACCAACTCCTACAAGTCAGTATAATCTCTTGGATCATCTAGGAAAGACACCTACACAAATATCAATCCTTGAGTTGTTGAAAATGTCCCCCATGTATTGTGCAATCCTAGATAAAGCTTTAATTGAGTCCACTGTCCCGACAGACATTGATGTTGACCTGTTTCAAGCCCAGATTAGACATCTAGTTGTTTCCCAAAATGTCGCATTTTCTGATAATGATATCTCACCTGATAAGCTCCCTCATAATGATCCTTTACACCTTGAAGTCTTTGTCCATAATTGCAAAATCCGACGAGTCTTGATAGATGGCGGAGCGGGTCTTAATATTTGTACCTTGAGAGTGGTCATTGGCCTTGGATATACAGAAAATGACATTGATGCTTCCAGAAGAATAACAATCAAAGCATATGATGATGCTAAGCGCCCATCTAAAGGGATAATTACATTGCCTATCAGAGTCGGTCCAGTGACAGAAAATACTTTCTTGCAGGTCTTAGACCTTGATCTCCCTTACAATATGATTCTTGGTCGTCCATGGATCCATGCAATGAAAGCAGTTCCATCCACCTATCATCAATGTTTAAAATATCCTTACAATGGAACTGAGATAACAATTCCAGGAGATCCTAATCCATTTCAATTTTGTGCTGCCTTGAAGGATTCTCCACAGCAGCAAGTCCCAGTCAATAGAGAGGCCAAATCACATAGTTATGTGGATCCTAATGAATTGTTAGATGTTGTCAAAGGAAAATTGAAGATACAGGACCAAGGATGCGGAGAATATTCAATGGGTCAAACATTCCTCATTGGGAATTTACCAATATCTCCAAAATCATATGGCAAACCGCATTTATTGCAAAAGGAACCTAAGGTCATTATTCAATATCAGCCTCCCACTACATTTACAAGATGGGGTGAACTTGACAAAGAAACTTTAGATGATGATGTCATAGATTGGCTTTATAAGGATCCAACTAAGACCCCACCTATCAGGTTTCTAGTGGAATGGTACGGCAAAGGATTTACTATGCTGCAAAAGAAAGGATATGACAGCTGCAGTGGCTTAGGCCTAAACAAAAATGGAAGGCTAGAACCTGTTATACCCAAGATGCGACCTCCAACTTTAGGGTTAGGTTTTGTACCGTTACAAATTGGACCCTCATCTTCCAAAGTGACCACATGTGGAAAAGGGCATGACTCTGATGATGAAATAACACCTGAGGATACCCGACCCAAAACTGATTCCAATGAATGGGAGTGGAGTTCTTTTTCTTCTAGCTCCTATGCCCTTGACAATATTTTCCTTGACCCTAATAATTTGCCTATGGAAGACAAACATGAAATAACTCCTCTTCCTAAAACATGTCCTAATGCTTGGATAGAGTCATTCTGGGATCCAAGCTCCAAATCAGATACAAGCAGTTCGGATAGTGATACCATAGATGTTTACATCTTTACCATATCAGCCCTCCCTCTCCTTAAAATCGATGATGACATGCCCCTCGTCTGTCCCCAGCTTATCCAACATGACCAACAAGAACCACTCACATTGGACTGTTTTCAAAATGATGAAGCAATTGCAGAATTCCTTGGACTACAGGAAGGCATACCACAAGGTGATCATAAGGCAGGATTTGCTATTAACCTAGATTCCACGACATATTTTGGGGAGTCAACTCCATCCTCCAGTCATCAAAATGAAAAAAGAAAAGAAAAAGTAAAAAATCAAAAGAATAGATCTTTGAGTGAAAACCATAAGGAACTCTCTGATCATATAAAAGTAAAAATAAAAGACGTACCTACGGGTGAAAACCTCTCTGAGGCGCCCAAAGGTGGAAGAGTGGACATACCCCTATCAAGTCGGGATAAATCAACATTGCTTGTGGAAATGACCGAGGAAATCAATTTGGGTACACCTGACAACCCTAAGGTCATTCATTTTGCTGCTTCTCTATCAAAACAGGAAAAGATAGATTTTGTCAATTTCTTTCTCGAGAAGAAGATCAGCTTTGCATGGTCCTATGCAGATATGCCTGGCCTAGATCCAGAATTAGTCCTTCATCATTTGCCATTAAAAGAAGATGCCAAGCCTTTCAAACAGAAACTTAGAAAGATGCATCCCCAAGTGGCTCTTTTGGTCAAGGTAGAACTGAAAAAATTACTGGATGTGGGCTTCATCAAACCCATCGATTATGCAGACTGGATTTCAAATTTAGTACCAGTTAGCAAAGTAACTGGGGGCATCAGAGTCTGTACAGATTTTAGGGATCTCAATAAAGCATGCCCTAAAGATGATTTTCCACTGCCAAATATCGACATCATAGTTGACATGACTGCTGGATATGAGATGCTCTCATTGATGGATGGTTTCTCCGGCTATAACCAAATTCGCATTGCTCCTAAAGATCAACATAAGACTGCATTCACATGTGCTTGGGGTACCTACTATTGGAATGTGATGCCCTTCGGTCTTAAAAATGTAGGTGCAACATATCAAAGAGCGATGACGACAATTTTTCATGATTTCATGCATACTTTGATGGAGGACTATGTTGATGACTTATTATGCAAATCTGTCACAAGAGATAGTCATTTAGCCATCCCGAGCCCAATCTTTGAATGAATGGAGACCTACAAGCTCAGACTCAATCCAAAGAAGTGTGTCTTTGGTGTCACAGCTGGCAAATTACTAGGGTACATTGTTTCTCACAGAGGCATTGAAGTTGACCCGGCCAAGGTTAAAGCAATAATAGACATGCCTCCTCCTTCTAATCTCCATCAACTACGCAGTCTACAAGGAAAGCTATAGTCAATCCACCGCTTCATAGCTCAGTTGGCTGACAAATGTCATTAATTCCAACATCTATTGCATAAAGGTGTCACTTTTAAATGGACTGAGCAATGTCAATCAGCCTTTCAAGCTCTCAAAGACTATTTGTTGTCGCTGCCTATTCTAATGCCTCCTATAGAAGGAAAGCCATTCATATTGTATATTTCTGCAACTGAAACGGCACTAGGAGTTCTCTTGGCCCAACAGGATGAGAATGGCAAAGAGCGAGCTATTTATTATATCAGCCGGACACTAGTAGGCTATGAGCTGAATTATTTAACTATTGAACAGGCATGCTTAGCAGTGGTATTTGCAACACAAAAGCTCTGACACTATATGTTAAATCACCAAACATTGCTGGTTGCAAAAATTGATCCCTTGAAATACTTGCTTAGTAGAGCAACTTTGACAAGTCACCTCGCAAAGTGGGTTATGATCCTTAGTGAATTTGATATTGAGTATATGGAGCGAAAGGCGATAAAAGGACAAGTCATAGAAGATCAACTTGTAGAGGCTCCTATTTATGATGATCATCCCATGTTGACCGATTTTCCAGATGAATCAGTCTTTGCTCTCACATCTTCTAATGAATGGAAGTTATACTTTGATGGATCCCATACCAAGTTCGGGTCCGAAGCCGGCATCTTTTTTGTCACCCCTCAAGGTGATGCTATTCCCAAGTCCTACAGAATAACTTTTCATTGTACCAATAACATTGCAGAGTATGAAGTACTGGTCACAGGACTCCGAGTAGCGGTCCACTGGAATATCACACATTTGCAAGTCTATGGAGATTCTCAATTAGTCATCCAACAAGTGAATGATGACTATGAAACAAAAGATGAAAATCTTATTCCCTATAAGCATATGGTAGATTTCTTCAAGACAAAATTCACGGCTATCCATTTCAGTCAAGTTCCAAGAATGCAAAACAAGTCGGCAGATGCAATGGCTACGATCGCTTCCATGTTAAATATGCCCCACAATATGGATAAATGTGAATTTCTGGTCGAACAATTGCTTGTCCCTTCTTTTGACATTCCGACAACAGATGTGATGTGCATTCTTGTTGGTCCTAACTCCTCGTGGTACAATGACGTATATCAATATTTGAAATCCCAAACCTTACCACCTAACCTTTCCGCTAACCAACGCCGAGCCTTCATCCGATAGATAGTAAAATATGTCATCATCGTTGACACCCTTTACCATCGTTCCTTTGACCATACCCTCCTCAGGTGTTTGGATTCTGATGAAGCACAAATGGCTTTACACAAGGTTCACGATGGTATATGTGGGGGCCATTTCAATGGTCTGAGCTTAGCCAAAAAGTTGATTCGTGCTGGGTATTATTGGCCCACTCTAGAAAAAGATGTTCACAATTTTGTTAAAAAGTGCTACAAATGCCAGATCCATGGAAACTACATTCATGCACCAGCCCAAGAGCTTCATTCTATCATATCTCTGTGGCCCTTTTCTCAATCGAGATTGGATCTTATTGGCAAGATTCACCCGACATCTGCAAATGGACACAAGTTTATCATTACAGCCACAGAGTATTTTACAAAATGGATCGAGGCTATCCCCATGACCTATATCACTGGTGTGCAAATTTCAAAATTCCTACCGAATTATATCATATGCAGATATGGGGTTCCCCTTTCCATAGTCACAGATAATGGTCATCCCTTCAAGAATAAAGATGTCAAGGAACTCTGTGAAAAGTTTCATATCCAACACCGTTTCTCCAGTCCATACTATCCATAGGGGAATGGTCAAGCCGAAGCTTCAAATAAAACCATTATCAAGATCCTGAAAAAGGTTGTCAATGATGCTGGTTGAGATTGGCATGTACAGTTGAATCCAGCACTATGGGCTTATCGCACTTCTATCCGCACACCTACTGGCACAACACCTCATTCCTTGGTGTATGGTGTAGAAGCCATTTTACCCTTGGAAGTGGAGATTCCTTCCTTGCATGTTTCCTTGCAACATCTGATTGATGATGAGATGCACAGAGTCTCTCGGTTGCATCAGCTTGAGATGTTAGATGAGAAACGTCAGATAGCCTTGACACATTTGCAAGCATATCAAAACCATCTCCGTCACTCTTATAATAAGAAGGTCAAAGGGTGACACTTTGAAGTGGGAGATCTGGTTTTAAAGGCAAACCCTAAGAATGCACAGTCTACGGACATCATCAAAGGTAAGTTTGAACCTAATTGGGTTAGGCCTTTCATAGTGACTGCAACCTATGGCTCAGGGCCATATCAGCTTGCCACTCCAGAAGGTGAACCTTTGTCTAATCCTATCAACAACATGCACCTTTGCAAGTACTAGGCATAATTTTCTATCAACACTTCTTCAAGTATGATCCTGAAAAAATACAAAAAAATCAAAAAAGCAAAAAAATACAAAATAATCAAAAAAAAGCAAAAGAGAAAAAGAGCAAAAAAGTAAAGAAAAATGATTCGCCCTCTAGTGAAAACCTGGCAAACAGGCGCTTTGGGAAAGTACCATGGTGAAAACCTGGCAATCAGGCGCCATGTGTAAGCAAGATCATCGCTCTGTCATCTGTCATGACCTCTAGCTATGCTTTCTCTCGGCCGATTTATCATGTCTATCTTTGTCTTGACCCAATCTTCTGTTTCAAGCCTGAGATTGGTCAACATCATTGTCTTGCATACTCCATTTTCTTGTACATATGTCTTTCGAATGTGCATTGGGTGTGTTCCCCTTGTCATGATCAATCACTGGAACTTTTGCATTTAAAATGTCCTAAAAAAATCATAAACAAATTTAAAAATGTCCTGAAATAATTCAAAAAAATTGAAAAATGTCTTGAAAAAAAATAATTAAAAAATTGAAAAATGTCCTAAAAAATCATAAAAAAATTGAAAAATGTCCTGCAATAATTCAAAAAAATTAAAAAAATGTCCTGCAAAATCTCCAAAAAAAAAAAAATCAAATAAAGTCCTAAAAAAAATGAACACAAAAAAATTGTAAAATCTCAAAACGCAAAACAAAAAAAATAAATGATCCCTTTGTGCATAGACAGATCGCTGAGCATACATCCAACGACACGCAATCCAACACTGTGCTTTAAATTAAATTACATATTCACAGATGAACTTTTTCACTCAAACCAGACATTCAAACTGATCACAATTGTCTTCTCAATCGAACATCAGCATCACTATCATTCATCCTTGGCACACTATCATGGGTCTTATATAGGGTGTGGTATACTCGAAACCAGACTATGTCCTGTCTTAGATGGGGTACCGCATGTCCTGAAACTAGACAGCATGATCATCCTATCAGCACTTTCAACTTTTGACAATGAAGATCAAGATGTTTGTTTGATTTGTTGGAATTTGTGCATCTTATCTTTTTAATTGATTTATCTTTGGCTTCGGTCATGTTCCCATGTTGCTCGATGATGTCACTAAGTGATTTAGAGTGACCGGGATGGTTCATGGTCCCTTTCTTTTTTGTTGTGATTGTTTTTTTATTAGTGATGTGTCTGTCTTTTGCAAAAGGGTTGCATTTCAGCTCTGGCCTTCAATGCCATGATGCTACGCATCCATTTTGCTACATTAAAATAAAGGTTCTCACCTACAAAGTGCATTACTGAAAGCAAGTTTTTTTCTTTGTCTCTAACTGTCCTCTGTCTCATTTCTTCTTACTAACATTTCTTCCATCAATTCGGATAGTCAGTTCGGTCTAGTGCTCCGATTTCTCCACACACATATGTTGCATCCTGCATCCATTTGGTTAGTACATTTGCATCATATCAGGCTTCACATCAAGCATTTTATCCATTTCATATTATAAATGCATCAAAAACACATAAAAAAAAATATATCCATACATGTTCCACAATGGTACATCAATAGTGCATAAGTCATCCATACATGGAAAATAACATAAGTCATAACACATTGCATCCCATCATATCGATGCATATCATATCATATAACAACATAATATCAGAGTACAAAATTGGACTGTCTATCCTAAGTATGGCCCGCAGGCTGACTACATAATGTCAAACTACATCTGTCTCTATCCTAAGGAGTACGTGCCTATGTCACTGGGTGCTCCCTCTATCCTCCTCATCCCTACCATGTCTCAAGGATGATGTCCCTCCTGGTCCTGGCTGTGGTGGTCTCATAGGTCCACTCACCCCCATGCTGCTCAATGACCTCCGAGAGCGTGCCCTGCTCTCTGTCCTCGATTGTGCCTGATATGAAGCTACTCTCTACTCTGGTGGGACTGTACTCTCATATAGTGTCCTCCAATGGTGTATCTCCTCTCCAGTCTCTACCAACATCTGTGCCATCTCCCATGCACTGGCGTCTTGAATCGACCCAATATACTCAATAACTCTCTGTTCTTCTCACTGTGCCTGAGCTATTACTGCATCTCGAGTCACTGTAAGTCTAGCTATCTCCACTTTGAGCTGATCCTGCTCTATCCTCAAGATGGCATTCTGTCTCTCTAATGTCACAATATGATCATGTTGACTCGCTATGGTAGCCCTACACATCTCCATCTCCTCTATGCTAGTTGTCTCCGGCTCTATGGGTATATCCTGCAATGCCTCCTACTCACCTGAATCTGGCTCATCCTCATCACCCCCCTCATCCTCCTCATCCTCATCATCTCCCTCCTCCTCTCCTGCGAGTGGGAAGTCCTCCTGTCTCCTTGGTACTGGAATATTGGGATCTGTCAATGGCATTGGCCGCCATCGTGCAAACCATCTCTCATACTCCTCTGTCATCCCAGTGTCCTCCACATTTGATCTCCAATCCCACTGTCTCTATTGTAGCTATGTGAAGTTAGCATATGCTATGTGTGGCTGAATCATACTCCCCCACTGACTCATCTCTCTGTGAGATCGGACAAAGTGTGCAGTCCTCCTAGGTACATCCTGCCTCTCTCCAAATTGTTGTCTGGCTCTCTCTAGCAGGTACATCTCAATCACTCTCTGATGATTCACTGGTCACCCAATCAGGTACCTCTCCTGTCTACAATATGGTAGCTCATCACTATCATCTGACCATCCAAGGCAATCATGATATGGCCTCCATGTGAACTCTCTCAGTCTGTCTAGCTCGTGTCGCCAATACAATATGTATCCAAACGGACCCTGTCTCAGTGCTCCACCATAGCAATACACATATGGTCGATGTGGTAATACCTATCTCTCTACAATCGGTCGACATATGGCTATGTGCTCAAATGCCTATACCTGTAGCAGCGTGACTCCACAGCTCAAAGTCTGCACTCCCTGATATGCTATCTGATGCAACTGAAAATATAGCATAGCCAGTACACATGGTCCCCATGCATACACTGTCCCCTCTGTTGCCATCCACTCTAGCACTCTTCCCCATCCAATAGGGAATCCATGTCCTCGTCTGTCTCCTGCTAGTAGGCATGCTATAACCACTGCTATCGCCAAATATCGCCGATCATACTCTGATGCCATGGTCTCCCAGCCAATCTCTCTCTCTCTACGATATCCAGATCATCTACGTCACACTCAAATAATCTACACAACACATCTCTCCCTGTCATTGGGTCATACTCTACCATCTCTCCATGAATCAGAATGCGGAGGATACGCCATACATCCTCTAGTGTCACAGTCGCCTCTCCAGTCGCTAGATGGAAAGAGGAGGTCTCTGAATGCCATCGCTCTACCAATGCAGTAAGCAGTCCTTTGTTTGCCCTAATCTCGAGCATGAATGTGATATAGTATATCAAATGTTCTGCTAGTATATCTCTATCCGTGCTCCTGAGTCTATGTCGTAACATGAAGCAGTCTGGTCGGTTCTCTCGTGTGATCAATGGATACTGTCGACTCTGCATCACAATTGGGGCACATTTTGTCAGTTTTAGGGTTTGCTCCTACGGGTTGCATTTCCTCAGTTCATGTCTAAATCAGGGTGTTTTTCATCTATTCTAACCTATCTTACCCTTATCCCCCCTTTCTAGATCATTTGCATGTTGTTTTTGACCTAAATTGAGTTCCCAGGGCACAACTGCGCCTGTGTTGTGTATCCTGCACCTGTGTCACATATCCTGCACCTGTGTCCCCCTACACAAGCATAGAAGACATTACACAAGCACAGGATTCGCCCTACACAAGTGCAGAAGTCAGTTTCTGCCTTTTCTGTGGGCCCCGTAATGTCCCGCAAGCCAGTCAAATTCATAAAATTGAAAACATGCGTTTTTGAGATACATACCATTGCTCCCACGTCGTCCGGTCATCTGTATGTGCATACACATTCTCTGAGGTGATCTGCCATTGGAATGTTCACCATCTCTCTGCAAGTGTCCTTTTCTAGAGCAACAAATTCTCCTCTTGGGCTAGTGCAAATGAGAAATTTTCACTCTCTTTGTCTCATTTATAAATCTTTGTCAGTGCATAGATGGACGTGCACTCTCTCCATCTCATGTTGGTCATGGTCTTTTTCACCTTTAATTGCTTGTCTTTCATGCTTCCGGTCTTCGATTGTCAGTCTATTTGTTCCTATCATGTTCTATCATTCTTATCGATCAATTGGCCTCTTTTCTAGATGTTTCTAGCCAATTCCTCGAGGGGGCATGCATATGTCATTATTATTGTCTGGGGCATTTTCATTATTGTTCTTTGAAACAACGCTTGAAATCTCATTGTCTCAAAAATGTAGACACCTAAAAATGGTCAATGCTTGCAGAGTCATACTTTAACATTTGCGCATTGCCTTATTTTAGGGTTTTTGCATCGCATTAACATTTCTCCTATGTCACGCACTTGGTCTTTATAATTTGCGAGCATCGAGTCCTTCTTCTGCATTCATCATTCATCTCATCTTCGAATTTCGTCTTGTCGGTAGCAATATTTGTCATGATTTTGGTCAATCTTATCCTGTCGCATCTATGTGCGTATTCATTTGTCATCATTTTGGACATTGTCAATCCTAATTAGGGTTTTGTCCTCTTATCAATCTTTTCATCATGCGATCGATCCTTGTCCTCTTGTCATCATTTTCAATCTTATTATCTTGCGATCGATTTGTCATCGATCCTTGTCTTTTGATCAATTTGTCATCAATCTTGTTGTCTTGTGATCGATTTGTCATCGATCGTTGACATTTTCAAACTTGTCATTTTGTGATCTATTTTGTCATTGATCTTTGTCTTTGTCAATTTTTTCATTTTTTGCGATCAATTTGTCATCGATCGTCGTATTTCTCAATTGTGTCAATTTGGATCAATTAGTCATTGTTCCTCGTCAATTGGCGCATTTTTAATCAAATCGTTTGTCAGCATTGGTCCTTTGTCTGTCAGAATCATTATCAAATCGAATCGATATCAATTATCTTTCGTCAAGACTTAATTGTCATTCTTGCATTTTCTAATTCATCTTCTAGGGTTTCATGATTTATTCATTTAACCTTGTTTGTCATTTCTCCCTCTAGGTTAAATAATTTATCTATTTATCCTAGGTCTTTGTGTCACAATTAAATGTTTAATTTAATTGGCTAACTAATTATTCCTCTTTTTGTGAATTAATTAATGAATGACAAATTATTAATTTATTTACCTAATTTCTCCTAATTCCTAAATTCCTAATTTCCTCATTTTCTAATTCACTGAATTCCTAATTTCCTCATTTTCTAATTCACTAAATTCCTAATTTCCTCATTTTCTAATTTCCTAATTCCTAATTTCCTCATTTTCTAATTTTCCTAATTTCTAATTCAATTTCCTCCTATTTTCCTCCTAATTTCATGGGAATGACATTTCAATTTGTCATAATTTGTCATAATTGACAATCAATCAATTTTTGACATAGAAAGTTGTCATAATTTTGTCATGAATTATCAATCAATCAATTTTGCATAGAAAGTGCAAATTTGTCATAATTTGTCATAATTGACATTTTTGATTTGCAATTTCCATTTGAATCTCTTCATGCTAATTTGATCTTTTCTCCAATTTATCTATAAATTGGATGAATTTCTTCAATCCTAATCTAATAATCACTTTGTCGAATCAATCACGCTTAGAGTATTCTTGCGCTTCTATCTTGTCTACTTGATTTCATCTCATGTGTATGCACTTGTAGGTGAGATCCACAACAAAGCTATTTGAAGGAGAAAGAAGGACAATGGAGCCACATGAAGGAGATATTCAAGTCTGCATTTGGTTTGCTTAAGTTTTTAATCGTGAAAATCTTGTTTTCATATCTTTATTGGATGTAATTAGGATTGATCATTGCATTTGAGCTTTCCTGATTGAGCTAGATTAATATTGATATTTGCTTTGATGATTTCTGATTTCCTAGCTACACATTCAAATGAAAAAGATTACCTTCAGTCTTAGTCCTAGATGCAATCTCTATACCGGAGGCATTTAAGATCTTACATTTACCATTCTTGAATTGTAAATCATAACCTTTGTCAACCATCTATCCAACACTCAAAAGATTAATATTTAATCCTTCAATATACAAGACATCATCAGTATTATGCCTCCAAATTACTCTTCTACCATATTCAAACCCTTTTCCAGTGCTCTACCACTCAATTCTCATGCACTGCACTCATCAAAACAGTCTGTCACATGGAAATGCCAGACCTAGTGTTATTTCTCCATCCTCTTCACCATGTTGTACCCTCTTAATGAATTTTGGAACTGACATATGGTATAGTGGCCTATCATCTCCTATAATGAAAGAGTGTTCAGTTAAGGATTGATCGGCCAAAACCCATTATTGCAGTCAAACCCTAGGGGTTTAAGGGTTTTGGGCTACTCAATAGAGATTTTCTTGTAGAATGGGGAAGCGATCACTTCAAGACTTCACACTGAAAGAAAAACAAACATAAAACGATCTAGCTATAGGAACTATGCCATGAGAATTCTTTCCAATCCTCCTTGAGTATGCAATCAACATAAATTAGATAGTTTTTTGAGTTTCCAACAGTTCTGATGCTTCAATTTCCTTTTAAAAACAACCAACATACATCCTTTGGTTTTTGGGTCTTTAAAGATATCTCCCAAACTACCATAACTTCCTCCAACTATTTTTCAAACTGATTGACCATTGGAGAATCACGACTTACAAAAAGTGCAAAATTGTCATGACAACAAATTGACAATATGACAACTTTTGCATAATTCAACCAACTTAGACTCTAGACTATCATAGTCCCCCAAACTGATTATGTTTGATTCTAAAACATAAAAAATGACTCAAATAGACTTGTGGTCACTTGATCCCTCAATTTAGGCCATTGTGAACCTTATTGACTCAATTTTCTCTACCAGGCCCTAGATGACAATTTGACCCAAACATGGACAAACTTGTCACACTCCTAAGACATTGAATTACAAAAGGGACCCATAGGGTCTTATTACATTCCTTCTAGGCCAATAGAAAATCATCTTATTCTTGGTTCATGTCTTCATAGGTAGGTGCTCGTGCACCAATTCCCCATTGTAATATTTTCACATACTGTTGTAGAGTATTATATTAATGTGGGTAGGTTCCCACTATGGTTTTTCACTTAACTGGGTTTTCCAAGTCAAAATCTTGGTGTTGTGTGTTGTGCTTTCAATTTTCTTAATTTTGTTATTGCAACAGTTTATCTAATCTATATTTGTAGCTATAGTTTGTAGATCTGGAGAAGACTGATTGAACCCCCCCCCCCTCTCAGTCTTCCTTCATTATTGTTGCCAACCGTTCCAAAGGCTTGGGAAGGAATAGTTCTTTGTTGTTTCTATGTTTGGGGGTTTGTATGGCCTAAATTGCATTGTTTCATGTCTATCTATGTTTCCCTATGCTTGGAAGTTTGAAATCCAATTGTTAGTGTTGTAGATGTGATTGTTGTGGATGAGATGGTGTTGTTAAGTGGTTGTCATTGATGTAAATATATTGGTTGGCATTGATGTCTCAGTTGTTCCTGATATTGGTGATCTGAAATGTGTGTTCCTAGAACCTTTTGTGCTTTGGAAGATGTGTTGGTGGTCCAATTATTTCATGTTGTTGGATATGGTGTTGATCATTGGTATTCATGTGTATCTTGGTACTATTCTTATTCTTGTTGCTTTGGGAAATGGTGTTTGGGTCCAAATTAAGTTTAGGATTCGAGGATGTGCAACGTCTTGTGGTATAGCATGTATATCATGGGTTTGGAATTTGTAATCAGTGTAGTGTGTTGATTGATGTGGTGTGGTCTACTACTTGTTTCTTTTCACCACCAAAATGTTTAGTATTACCCTTTTTAGATATTTATCTTGGTTGACTTGGGAGACCATTCTTATTGAAAGATGGTATATATATGAGGATGATCTGATTGTGTTAGACATAGAAAAAGTCTGACATAGTTTTGAAGATATGTGATGTTGGAAAGGAAAGATCTGATTGTTGGTTTTGAGGGACCGAAAGTAGTCCATTTTTTAAATTATGTTTTGGTGTTGGATTCTTACTTTCTTTCTCTCTTTCTTTGATAGTGAGCCTTTTTCTGGAAATGAGCCCACCTGCACTAAGCATTTTGGCAGTGAGCCAACCTTTGTAAAAATCACCTTAACTGATGTCAACTTAGTCTATGTTTTTATTGAGAACTAACATTCTCCATGACTTTTCCCTTCTTGGGTTTTCTACATCATATCTAGTGTTCATTGTGTGATCTTCTGTATGTTTATGTTTTTATGTTATATCTATTTTAATTAATTATGTTATTTTTTATTTGGAGGTGAAAAGAATAAAAGTATTTTTTTTAGGTAATCAACTAATTCACCCCCCTTCTCAATTGCCCAGATATTCAACAATTGGTATTAGAGCTTTGGTTCCTTGGAGAAGAGCTTAACTGCTTGAGGTAGATCCTAATCCGATTGCACATAAGTTGACTATTCCTATCTTTGAGGGATCCAACTATAGTTTTTTGGAAAGTGGAGATGAGAGGCTATCTAATATCATTGGGGTACAATACATATAAGGTAGTGGAAACTAAATATGTTCAACTGGAAAATGGTCTTACCACTCTTAATCAGATTCAAGCTTATGAAGAGAATGAAAAAGAAAGGTATGCTATCTTTAGTGTTCTACCTAAGATTGAATTGACAAAGGTTATTTCATTGAATACTACGTATGAGATCTAGGAAAAATTGAGAGATATCTATGAAGGAAATGATAGAGTGAAATTATCAAAGAAGCTAACAACTAAGCGCAAATATGAAAATTTGAAAATAGAAGGAGACGACATATCTAGCTATTTTTAGAAGGTTGATAGTGCAATAAATGAAATCAAAGAACTTGGCGGTACTTTTTTAGATGAGGATATAATTGATAAAATCTTGATGTCCCTACTAGAAAGTTACAGTGACAAGACATCGGCTATTGAAGAAACCTATGATTCAAAGAAGTTCACTAGAGAGCGATTGTATGGAACTCTATCAACATTTGAGTTAAGGAAGTTTAGAAAATACAATCCTATGACTGAGTCTTCATTTAAATCATCTAAGGATGATTTGAAAGATGTAAGCTTAGATGAGATGGAAGAAAACTTTATGAGGAAACTAAAGAAAGGCACCGAAAAGTATAAAGGTATGTTACCTCTTAAATGTTTTAGATGTAGAAAGATTGATCATATTGCTACTAGGTGGATCTAGAAAAGAATTCAAGACAAAAATATAGAGAAAATAAAGAAAATTTCAATAAGAGTTCCTATTATGTCAAAGAAGATGTTATCATTTTAGATGATGAATCAAATTATGAAAATGGTGATTGCTTATTTTTGGTAGAAAGAGATGTTCCTAAAATTGATATCCCTGGGACTATTGCCACTGCCTTACATGCTAGAAGAGATATAAATAAATGGCTAATTGATAGCGGATGTTCAAATCATATGACTGGTGATAAGAGTAATTTTGTGAAATTTGATAAGTATGATGGTGGTAGTGTTATGTATGGAGATGATCATACAACACAAACTATGGGAATTGTTTATAATGTTGTCTTTCAAGATGATGGTTGTGAGATCTGGAAAGGATCCGGAATTATTATTGCAGTAGGAAAAAGGACTGGTGGAAACATGTATCTATGAGAAGGAGCTATGAAGCATTGCTTGTTATCTCAGATCAATGACAGTTAGCTCTGGCACCGAAGAATATTATATCAATTTTGACAACCTAGTGAAGATTAGTTCATCAAGTATAGTAAGAGATTTACCGAAGCTAATAAAATCGGATAACAACATGTGCAAAGAATGTCAAGTTGGAAAACAAAAAAGAGAAACCTATAGAGGAAAGGAGAATTCATCCACTGGATTGTTGTATTTAGTGCATAAAGACCTATGTGGTCCAACCAGAACAAGAAGCATACAATATGAGAGGTATTTCATGTTATTGATTGATGATTACTCTAGAATGTCATGGGTTGCATTTTTGAGAGAAAAGAGAAGATTTAGAGAAATTTAAAATATTCAAGGATAAAGTTGAAAATGAAGTTGACCAAAAAATTAAGCATTTAAGGTCTAACAGAGGAGGATTATTTACTTCTAATGTGTTTAACAATTTCTATGAGAAACATGGTATTAAAAGATAGTTATTCACCTCGAGAACACCGTAGTAGAATGGTGTAGATGTTGAAAGTGTTGTCATTGTTTTGACCTTGGGTGATTTTGTTTCATAATCAGCTAAAATATGTAAGGTTGTGCTTAGCATTTCATGTTGCCTCTGAGTTTTTGGGTCAAAAAGGGTTTAGGGTTTTTGAAATTTAACCTTTCCTATGTTCTGAAAGCCCTTGCGTTCTATTTTTGTGTTACCTTTTTCTACTGAACCGGAAGGGTAAGTCCATCATCAAGCGGCCCCCCCTTTACAGCTTTCCTTAGGCAGGTCTCTGTTAAATTTTAATTATTTGCGCCCTTTCCCTAAGTTTTGAGTTCTTTGTCGGGTCCCATAAAAAACATGCGAGTTCTAAGCAGATCCGGTGGTGCGCGTGGATTTGTAGCCTAAAGTAGCCTGAGGTTTACCTTTCATGAAGTAGCAAAAAGGTGGCGGGCCCGGGTATTTTGCTCACAAAAGAGTTTACAGACGATCGCCTTTTGGAGGATCTAACGGTTCACGTTGATTTGCGAAGAAGAGTTGTCGAAGTTTTATGCTTTGCGAAATGGTGAAAAGCTGGCGAGCCCAGAAAGTAAGTAGATTCTACGATTAAAGACCGATCAACTCAAGATTGATCGGGTGGTCCACATTGGTTCGCAAAGGAAAGATGTGTGAGACTTACATTTCATGAAGTAGCAAAAAGGTAGTGGGCCTGGTGAAAAGGGTGACATGGCAGGTAAAGAAGGTGCATCTCCCAGTTGATCTAACGGTTCGCATTGGTTCGCAAAGAAAATTTGTCGAAGGTTTAAAGTCTGCAAAATAGTGAAAGAGATGGTGGACCCAGGCGGCTGGGTTAAAGGATGAAGCTAAAATTTGAGCATTTGGCTCAAAATCTAACGGCCTGCATTGTTTCACTGGGAGAAGTAACCTAAAGTTTAGCTTTCGCAAAATAGCAAAATGAGGTGGCGGTTGCATGCCAGATGATGTGGCGGAATAGCTGGATATCCAGGTAGGGAAAATGATGATCTGTCAGTATGACACTTGGTTCCAAGTATCTCGTGGATGGCCCACTTTAATTGAGCAGAGATGGTGTTGAAACCCATGGTAAAATAAAACGCGTGGCAGTCCAAATGTGGAGCCTGAAGGAATCCTTGAGCAAATAAAGGACTAACACGTAAGAATTATTTACCCGCACTAAATGAGATAGGTGGACTCCGTGCAGAGGTCCCACTTTGAAGGTTAAAGGGTGTTAAAGCCCATGTATCTCAAAGGTGATCCAATGATGAGCATTGTTTCGCAGCCCGAAGATGTAAGGTCTTTAAACTCTGTGAAGCATCGAAAACCATTAGCGATAACAAATTCCATGCGGTTAGTGAAAAGATAAGCAGTCACCGTGTAAAGTACAGGTCGAGCAGATGGTTGAAGTTATGACAGATGGAATTGTTTCACGTGGAAGAGATGCATAAGGTTTATGTTGTACAAAACAACGAAATGAAGGTAGGGCCCAGTTTTAAGTAGCTTGACCCAGGTAAGATAAAAGACGCGCGGTTTTCTCAAGAACCAAAGGACAGTGTTGCTTTGCAATGAAAAGATGCGAGGATTTTAACCTCTACGAAATGGCAAAAGGTGAAACACTCAGAGAATGTTGTGATCCATTGGAGCCAATTTTTGAATTCGGCTGTGAATTCAATTCTGAGTTGATTGCCGAAGCATGCAGTTTTAAATGCTTCAATTTATTGCTCTATTGTCGTATTAAGCTTCACATCAATTGGATGTTAGCATCACTTTGAAAATTTTTGCAGAGGAGTCGGTGCACAGAGAGAATTTCTTCAAACAACTAGTGAGTTTCTGCATATTGCTTGACTGTTACTACTTGAATTGGGATCATTGCATGCTCATTTGCTCAGAGGTTAGTCAAAATTTTAATTAATATAACTGTGATTCTGGGATGGCACCAAGAAAGGATTTCACAGGGAAGGTGAATTATCAAGATAGAAACATATGTGATGATTTCTTGGAACAATTAACTATGTCCACAAATGCAGCAACCAAAATTAAAGAATTGGTACCCAACGCCCCCCGTCTAAGAATTGGAGACGGTTTGTATGACAAAGGTAACTGGTTGAGGGATCCATAGATAGGGATTTCAGGTCTGGGTCTTTTCAAAGTAGGATTCGGTCAGTGACTTACCCTTGCCCCAATGAATAGCATATGGGATTTAGATGTAGGAAAACTCATAGTCCCTGGGGTTTTCATGGATGTAGATTTATTAACCCAGATTGCACACAATTATGACCCTGTGGCTAAATGTATCATGAATGTGAATGGAAGAACCTTAATTGAGATTAATGACAATGAATTTAGGAAGGTGTTTAAGCTCAGTGAGGTATCAAATTACTTAGAGCCTATCAATTTTGAAACTTTAGCCTAGGTTTACAATGTGTAGAGAGATCATCTCAGGAGTGGCCCTTTGAAGAAATTTTTTGTCAAAATAGGAGGGCTAACTATTGTAGGCCCTAGTACCATGGAACCTTTCTCCCTGAATTTGTTCACTCTAAGGGCTAAAGGAATGTATTGGTCACTATGTCAAATCTTTGGAGAAGATGTTGAAACAACTATGCCAACCCATTATATGTTGATGATAGCACAAATTATGAACCCCTCTCTGGTAGTAACATTTGATTATGCACCTTATCTCACAAATGCAATCCATGCAGGACTGATAGGGATAAAAATTGGTAAGGTAGACAGACCTTTTGGATGGTACTCCCTTCTCATGTACATGTTTTTATTTAAAGGTGTTGATTACTTTGCTAGTGAAATGGATCTAGTTAAGGAAAAGGACGGTGAAGAGATGTCTATACAACTATGGAGCACTATTTTGTCCTAGGATGGAGAGGATGCCAGCTACCTGAAGTTTGACAGATTCTTTGCATCTAAGATTAGGATTCTCTTATGTTCAGAGAACCCTAGGATCCCCAAAGCTCTTTTAGAATTCCTTAGGCCTAAGGAATTTGCTAAAGGCATCAAGATCATGCACAACTGGGGTGACATATACTTATACCTTGTCTCTATAGTTTTCAAAGTTTATGGTTTCAGAGGCACTCCATATTTATTGCTTTATTAGGTCCCTTTGAAGATAGGAATTGCAGAGGTCCTAAGGAAAATTGGAGGCATGCAAGAGGTAGAGATAAAAAATAGGGGAAAAGGGACTATTTTCCCAACTATCACCATAGCCCATCAACTTGTAATCACCAAGGGTGGTCGGAAACACTTTGATGACTTTTTTCAACCATATAGGTTGTCTACTGCAGTAACAAGGTTTGTTGACCCTAAGGATTTTTTCAACGGCATGTTCAAGAGAAGAGAAGTATGCAAAGGTAGGCCACACCAATTTCATTTCCCTAAGGTTCTAATTAGAAATGAGTTCAATTTGGATGAGTAGGAATTGAAGAAAGAGAAGTGGGTGGCATATGAAAGGGCTCTTGATTTTATTCATTAGTTTGATAGTAGTTATGACCCTCTTTCTAGCTTTAATCCCTTTGAGGAAAAGATTAAATTCTTAGTTCTTTATTTTGAAGACCTAATGCAAACTTTGAAGGAAAAAAGGGAATCTATAATAAGAGATAATCCTAACAAGGCTAAGTTAGTTCTAGCCAATCCTGCTTTTGCTAAGTCCATCCCTCTGGGTAACTATGTAATGCATAAAAGGTCAAAATACAGTGTGTTGATGCCAGTAACAGGTGAGCCCTCTACTTCAAAAGGGAAGAGAGAAATTGAAGATGTCATTGACATCCAAGACTCCCCTAAGAGGCAAAGGATGGGGAAAGAAGTGCAAACAGGTGAACCTTTATACTCTCCATCTCAATCCCCTATCCATATAGGATATGAACATGCATTAGCAGAACAATTGTTGTAGTTAGGGAGTCTCGGAGAGATTGCTTACGCATATGAGGAGACACAAGAGGGAATGCTAGAAGAGCCACCTAGTGCCAAGATGAACTTAACTATAGATGAGTTCAAAGGTAAAGAGTTAGACCCTGCTGTCAAGCAAGCTGGTGAAGAGTTCCTGGCTGATAGTAATTTTGTCACAACAAGGGCCTTCATGCAATTTGTATGGAAGCAAAACATTGAGCAATTCAAGGCAAGGTGTGAAAAGAGGAAGAGTGAGCAACCTCATAAAGATGCAACTTCAGTAGAGGAAGAAGTAAAGCAAGAAATGATGGTTGAATTTAAAACCATCACTCCTAACGCTAGAAGAGAAATGGTGTCAAAGGCTAGTGTTTTAATCCTCCCTGAATGGGATATAGCAGATGCTTGGTACTCGAAGCAGTCAGAAAAGAAACCAAGCCTATGGAGGGAGTGACATTCAGCAAGGATAATACTGCTTTGGTCATGTGGTCCTTAAAGAGGGATGAGAGTAGAAGAAGGAAGGACACCTCAGAATCTAGTTTCCTAGGAGGGATGATTGTTAAAAGAGTCCAAGACATGAGTGGTGGAAGCTGCCAGTAGAATTCTAGAAACTACAAATTTTAGTGTGGCAATGGCTGAGAAAGAAGCAAAGGAGAGAGCTAATCTCCATGTGAAACTAGAAACAATTCTAAAGGCTTATGATGAATCCAAAAAGGAGGTAGTCAATAGGGATAGTATTATTGCTAGATTGCAGAGTCAATTGGCAGGACAACACCAAGGAGGTGAATCCTCTACTCTGATGATTGCATCTTCTCCAGCAAGACCTCCACCCACCAGTCCTTTTGTTGAATTTCCCCCTTCTCCCATGACCTCTGGTTTTCAACCAGCTAAGACCATTCAACATGAATTGGAAAAGTTAAAATAGGCTCAAGCCTTGTTTGCAAATAAATATGAAGAAAAGGTAAAGGCCACAATTTTGAGTTTTGCTGATACAATAGAAGCCCCCATTGTGCACGCTAACATGAAGAAGATTTTGGATATTTTGAGTGAGTTGAATGAAGACAAGGCTACTTTAGAGCCAATTTTAGAGAAGTGGATGCCCAGGGAAGTCGATTTAGAACTTATGTGTGCATCTTATGATAAGGCAAGATCTGATGCCATTATTAAATACACAAGTGAGTTAGCAAAAAGCATGACTGGGCTATCAGAAGGAAGACCTAGTGTTGAGAGAAAGGCCAATTTGTACAGGAAGGAATATATTGAGCATAAATTTGAGTTATTTCATGGGGGTTTTGTTAATCTAAATCAGTTGAAGGACAAGCAAGTATGGCTTGATGAGTTAGGAGCTAATTTGTCTCTAAGGGTGAATAAATCAATACATATACATTACAGTTTCTTGGAATCAGAGGTTAAGAAAGTGAAAAACTCTTGGAAAAGGTTAGCTAAGTTGAAAGAAAAGATTGTTAGTTTCTCATGGCCTACTGATGACATGTTCCAAGAGTAGACCAAAAAGTATGCGTGTAAGAAGAGGAAGTCCCAGAACAGTTAGAGGATGTTGCAGTAGAGCAACAAACTAAAGAGGTCATTGGGGTTGAAAGTGACTTATAGCTTCTTTTGGAAGACATTACGGTTGTAACAAACTTTTCTTAGGAAAGTTCAAAGCTTGTATGCATCCATATTGTTATAAATGGATACCAGGACCAAAGAAAAAATTATCACAAGAATTTGTAAAGAAACTATTTTGAAATACATCTAGGTTTTTCTAGGTCTCTCAGAGATTAATTTGAATTATGTAAGATTTTCAAAATGAATATGAATATACAGATCGAAGTTTTAGGCTTAAATCTTTTTTGTCTTCTGGTATGCATTCATTAGTTTCCTGGTTTCATTTGGATAATTTAGGGTTGTTCAAGTGAGCATGGATTGTAAGGCAATCTTATAGACATATTTATGGCTTTTCTCTTCAGGAGAGGGATTAAATATGCATGAAATATTGTTGTCAGTAGATCAACTGTTTGCTGCTTTGAATTTGATGAATTTTTTTAGTTGGATGGGAGAGGACCTGTGTATATGTTAGGCATGTATGGGGTTCATGAAAGCCGAAATGATGAAATGTATAAGAATGTTTAGTTTTGAAAGCTTTTTCTTGATTTAGGTGACTCTGTGGCCTGGATAAGGCACTGATGCTTGTTATGGAATTCTTTCTACTTTTCTTGAGGATCAATACTAAAAATGAACACAAGTTTTTCTTTTAATGTTTCAGTTCTATTGAGGTGATGAAATCCATAGGTTTTTAGCATTGGTTTACTATGGATCTCAATTAAAAAGTGTGAAAGTTTTCACAAACGGTATACCCACCTAAGCTTTGGATAAGTTCGAAGTGTAGAAGGTTTTATTGAAACCTTGTTATATGTTATTCTAGAATTCTATTTTCTTGATGCTTTCTTCATATGCAAATAGAGTTATTAAATCTTCTTACAGAGAGAATAAGGAAATTAGAATTTGAGACTAACAGAAAGGATGAACCAAACAATTCAAGAAGCAGCTAGAATAATGATCAAAGGAGAAGAACTCCTAGAAATTCATTGGAGAGAAGAAATTCATACTATAGTCTACACTCTTAATAGAATTCTATACCAAAAAAGACATGGGAAGACATCCTATGAGTTGTGGCAAGGTATAACTCTGATAGTAAAGTTTTTCAAGGTATTTGGAAGCAAGTGCTACATCCCGAGAGATGACGATAATCTTGGAAAGTTTGATAATAGAGATGACGAAGGCATATTTATAGGATATTCTATAAGGAGAAAGGCATATCAATGTTGCAACAAAAGGCTAAACAAGATTGTTGAAAGTGTAAATGTGAAGGTTGATGAAGACACTTCTAAAGTATCTGAAAAATTGGCAAGTTATGAGTCTGATGAACCGACTGACAAAAAAAGAGGAGAGAAGATCATAGAAGAAGAAGAAGAAAAGGAAGCTCAGGATGCTCTAGTGTCAACTTCTAAGACCTGAAGATGTGTTCAAAAGCATCACTTAGTGGATTAGATTATTGAAGATAAGAACAAAGGAAACATCACAAGAAGCAAAACAACTCAAGAACAAGTTTTGTTATATTTAATTTTAGAGATTGGACTAAAAATAATAGAAGAATATTGCAATGATTAGAATTGGATGAAGGTAATGAAAGAAGAACTAGATCAGATTAAGATGAATCAGACACGAGAACTAGTTAACAAACTAGAAGATAAGAATGTGATTGGAAGTAAGTGGGTATTCTAAAACAAGCTCGATGAAGATGGAAAGGTTGTGAGAAATAAAGAAAGATTGGTTTGAAAAGGTTATACTTAGATTGAAGGCATTGATTTTGATGAGACATATGTTAGTCGGCTCAGATAACTAGTAGACAACTAAGAGGTGGGGGTGAATCAGTTGTCAACATATTATAGAACTTTAAGCATTAAAACGTTGTGATTGGCATAGAAAATAAATAGTTAAGCACAAATATAAGCCACAGAAAATTTACCACCCATCCACAAAAGATAACACCAAGATTTGTACGTGGAAAACCCAGTAAAGGGAAAAACCATGGTGGGAAGCCTACCCACAGTCAGATAATACTTCTATAGTAAGTATGTGATTACAAAAAGAGGGGCCTACACATGCAGAAAGGGAAACAGCCTAGAGCGCAGTGCTCGTCACAAAAGGAGCTTCACTGACTACAAAATAAATCCAAACTACAATCCGGAAAGAACAGTGAACTACAAGAATAGCATCTCCTATGTCTGAGTACAATTCTGGTTAAGCTTAGTACCAAAGGACTTAAACCTCTTTCACCACCCCAATTAGATCACCTATGATTAGACAAAACCTTTGCATCTGATTACAACCTTATTCATACATAGATACTCATATAACCCATAAAATCATAAACCCATGATCTACAAAGAAATCCTACATCATATTTATACCAACCTGGTACCTAAACAATTAGGTCGGCCTCCTAAAAGATAATATAATAAATTCATAACATAAACTCAGAATCCAATGATCAACCAAGTTTTCCTAAGACCAAAATAACATAATCCAATCAATAGATCCAACCTGTAATGCATCGGGATCATCAACCAACACGTTACATAAACCTGTCCATAACATAGCAGAATAAGATAGCATTAGGTTTGGTCCTAAAATAGGTTACCATGACCAGCACCAACACCATCGATCAACATGAACATGAACAAGATAACCAACAGCATCCCGAAAGCCATCTAGAAGTCATACCAGTTGAACACCTGATGTCACTAAGAGGGGGGGTGAACTAGTGATTTCCAAATCTTTTCCCTTGCCAATCCTATGTGTATATATCAGTTAACTGATCTATCAGAAAGTAGACATACCAGTTAGATGTAGGATAACACAAAAGAAACTACACATAAAAGGGACATCACATAACACTAGATGTACGAGGAAAACCCAAGATGGGAAAAACCTCAGTGAGAAGTGTTTTTAGAGACTTCTTCTCCAATCCAGCCTCACAATGAAACATTTGATTAAAACATTTAGGGCACCAACCCAAGGAGTACCACTCCTACTTTAGGGCACCAACCCAAGGAGAACGAACCCCTGATTTTAAGGCACCAACTCAAGGATCACCAACCCCTGCACTGAGCTCCAACTCAGTGATCTACAATAAACATAATTAATTACAAAAGTAATAGCCTTATTACAAAAGAACTTTGTAACACTTATGCAAGTCTCTTCACCAGTTCTCCTCTTTCCAATTCCTTGTTGGTTCTCTGCTCACCTTCTTTGCTACAACCTTATCTCCTAATGCAAATCACCCTTTGTTGTAACCTTACCGGTTCAGCCTCTAGTTCTTTGCCAATACTCTTCTTTTTATTGGTTCTCTTCTATCACACTGCTTCTAACTACTATTGGTATTCTTCACTCCATCAGTCCTTTTCTATATGATCACTATTGCTTCTTAGGCTATCGGTTCCTTACAAATTTAGACTCTACTCTTCTCTTCTCTACAATCATCTTTGGCTCCTCTCTGTCGATTCAATCACCACTGGTGCACCCCTCTATCAAACTTAATGGCAATCTATTGGTTATCTCACTCTTGTCGGTTCACTCTTTTAACAAGTCCTCTCTCAATCACACAATCTCCTATGTGATTATCATGGATTCTTTGTTTCTCTTTCACTCTCTATCTTTCATCATTCGACCTATAGCATCATCAATCTTCTTCAATCATGAGTTGGCATACTTATACTTGAGTTTTCCCGCCATGATCGACATTCAAACTTATGGTTTGCTAGGGTTTCTTCATCGACCTTGTAGATCAAATCCAATCAGATCTCAGTCCAAAGATCGACCACTTGAAACAAATCAATCAAACTTTGCCAATCCTGCTACGTTCATAACATGTTTGCCCTATTTGGCAAACACGACACCTTATTCGGTCTGCACTTGTCAAACACCTATGAAGCAATCATGTAGATAGCTTCACCTATCCTGATCAGCACCTGGACACTCGGCCTCGATCATGAAGTAATCAAAACATATCTTTATGCTCTAATCAGTCTCGAGCTGCAATCCTCGAGCTTCACAATTGCCATTAAATATTGGACCAATTTCCAACAACCTCACCGACACACCACATCAACCTGTTCATGCATGTCACTTCAACCCTGTGTGGCTCCTTTTTCCGCATCTGCCTTTGCTAGGTCATTTGTGTTGATCTAGACAAGATCACTGATCAACCACACAACCAAGTTTATCTACCGGTTATACCCTAACTGGTATGTCTTCACCCTGCACACTTCTTCTCTTCCAGTGGAACACTCAAACTGATGAGCACACTTGCCAACCTACCTCATGCATATCTTCAATAGATGAGAGCCTTCTACATCTGCACTTTATTAGCATTACAGGTGGACATACTTACTAGTAAACAAATTGATGACACCATGTCATTAGCCTTCACCAATCTCCATCTATCTGTAATTGCTCAAACTTGTCTTCTTCATCAATAGACCAGTTCTCCTATCAACTGATTTGTCAAAGTGACAAACATATCCTTCCTTCTCTATATCGGCAACTCATCATGTCTACTCGGCTGATATAATGCATATCTCTGATCTCATGCACCTAAGGCAACGTAATGTTTCACCAGTTCATCTGGTATGAGCCTTCAAACACCCACCTTTAACTTTTTTGTATTATCTCAAAGAACTATGATGAATTCCATGCATAATAGGAGATAAGATTCACTTACTGGTGGGAGTGGATCCTTGTCATCTACATCTGGCATTGCACCATTGTGGCTTCCCTATTTGAGTATGCATATCTTTAAATAGACACATATGATCTGATTGGGCACATTCACTATCAGTCATCTCTTCATATGGTTACTCCATATATATCTAGTGGGAGTCCTGATATTTCATATCCATACAACATACCAGTGGCCTTTGCATACTTCACCTCCAATGTTGATGTGATTTTTGTAACATTTTACCTATTCATCACAATCAATAGCCCAACACCTTGTTCTCTTGTTGGTTGGAAATAATGCACTGCCAACATGTCACTTACTAGTCTGCAATCCTTATATCTTCAACATAAGTTAACACTAACCTGTGGACCGGTGACCTACTAGGCTAGGTGACATAAAAGACATCACATCTTGTATGTATCAATGATATTACTGCACATACATCTCCCATACCGGTTGCCATCCTATACCAATTGACATCACTGACAACACAATGCCAACAATCTCCCCCTTTGGCATTGATGTCAACACATGTAGTATTCGGCATACTACAGAATCAATTTCCCCCTTTGTGTATTTCATGGATTCTCACACATGTAGTATGCGGCATACTACAGAATCTCTCTCCCCCTTTGACAACAATGGAAAAGGGCACTAACAGGGTTTCTCTCCTCCTTGTGTCTACCGGGCACTAACAAATTTTTCTCTCCTCCTTTTTCTCTATCAAATGCTTCTCCTCCTTTGACCATCATACAATTCATCCTCTCAATTCACAACACTTGAGATGGAGGGATCAACCACCAACTAACACCAATATCTCAACAACTAGGTGTATATGCAAACCAGAAATGCATGCACATACAAGTTTGAAACCAATTGAAGGCACATGTGTCAATGAATACAACATACCTGTCGGTCAAACTACATCATCTCCCCTTGATATGCAGAAGCCATTCTGATCCCAAATTGCTAATACCAAGTGTTGAAGCTAACACTTATACCAATTGTATCTCTTCTGATACCAAATGCATGTTCTCCTATGCAGGTAACCCTCCCTCTTTGTAGACAACACTCTTGGTGGTCCAGTTGTGATTTCAATAGGATATACATTGAAATACCTCACAATCTTGGACGCTTCCAAAGACACAAATATACTGGTGCATATATAGACATTTTGACTTCCCCTGTGTCTAGAAAGTCTAATACAAGGAAGGGTACACTCAAAACCATATAGATCAGTCTTATACGGCATACTTACTCTTTGAAACCAGACATTCCTATCAATGATCAAATCAAAACAATGACATAGATCAGTATGGTTGTTGGATTTTGTCCAGGTTGGTCTTATCTCTTGTACGGAAGTGTTGCATCTTTACTTTAGCTTGTACATATTTCAATCACTTTTGTGACATCCTGGTTCGTTGGAACCCTCATGGCTTGAAACTGATCAATGTCTTAGTCTTGGGGTAATCGACTGATCAATTTACATGTCCTAAGTAGTATCAACCAAGTCATCTTTACGTCAGTGATACCCAGTTGTCGCATGTAAAATTCATCTTAATAAAATATCAATAAGAATCAAAGAGAAATCACGAATCCCTATCTAATCAAAGAATTCTAAGAAACAAGATAATAAAATAATACAGTATCAAACAAATAGGAATTAAAATAGTTCAAATCAAACTCCCTATTCCAAGATTGCATATAGCTTCCATTGCTCTTCTCTTCTCTGTGGTATGATGGCTCTCAGATATTGCGTTGGTAACCTGCAAGTGACACAAAGATTCAAAGTTCGTGATTCAGAATAATTGTTCAAGATTGAGGAGGATTGAAAATGGAGATTGAATGTTCAACAGATTGATCAAGAGGTGGAACTCAGGTGAGCTCAAATGAAAATTGATAGTTGAACTGTTGATTGTAGGAGTGAAACTTAATAGATTGAATAGATTAATTGAGTCAACTGATTGAGAAAAAGTTGGCTGAAGGAAGAAAAAGAATGATTGGAGGAAATAAAGAAGATGGCAAAGAAAGCTTACTTTAGAAAAAGCTAACTAAAAGATGGAAATGGAGATTGGAGAGATAAATGAAAATTAATTAATTTAGCATGTGCTTGCACTTTAACTTAGATTTTCAATTTAATCTTTGCATGAGATTTAATTCAAATAATTGCATTTATTTAAATTTAATTTAATATTTGAATATATTTAGAACTTGACTTTGATTTTGAATTTGGTTTTTGAAATCATGCACATGTAATTGAATTTAGAAGAAATTAAATGAAATTAGAATTTGGGGATTTGGAAATGGAAGAATTAATTAGTTGATTAAATAATTTAAAGAAATTATTTAATTATGCTAGAAATAGACTTTAATTAAATAATAAAGACTATTTAATTTAAAGGATTAAATCATAATTAATTAAATAATTAATATTTAATTAATATTTAGAAGAGAGTTGAATGATTAGATGATTAGAGATAGAAATTGAGAATTAATTTATTTAAATAATAAAGATTATTTAAATTGGGGAATTAACCATAATTAATTAAATAATAAATATTTAATTAATATTTAGAAAAGGGTTAAAATGATTAAATGATGATAGAAATAGAAAATAGAATAATTAGTAAGATGATGAGGAAATATGAAATTAGAAGAATAAGATTAATTAACTTAATTAAATAATTAAAGAATTATTTAATCAATTAGAGGAATAATTAGTACACGAACAATGAGACATTTTTAGGTGTCTACACCGGTCATTCACTCCGAGTCAGTCACCTGTCTCTTGACTACTGAAGAGTTTTATCACTAAGTACACAAGGAAAACAAAACTGAAAATAATCACTAAACTGTTTGAGATATGCATGAAATTTTCTTTGTGTGTTGTCTTTTATATTAGTTTTCATTATTATCCCTCTAAGTAACTCGAGGAAGTCTATCTTGACTAAGAGGAGCAAGGATTGGGGGCATAATATTTTCTTTGTTTTCTGCTTATACGAATGATTCTGATGATCTAAAAATATCTAATTAGTTGGGTGTCCATGATAAGTGCCTTCAAATTAAGGTGAAATCGCCACACATACCTTGACTTCGCTTATTTGTATGCTACAGGGAGGTTCCCATCATTTCTTTGTCTGTTTTGAGGGAATTTCTTTATCATGCAATCCAGGTCCCTACAAAATTTGTCTAAGGATATGAACAAAAAAGGGTCATTGCAGACAAGAAAATTAATACTGCACATGAAAAGCAAGGAACTATAATTTGCCTGTTGAGGTTGTAAAACCCACAGTGATGAAACTTAAGCATTTCAAATCTAGTGACTAGGTTTAGGTTGCATTTCATTGTGCATCTCATTTTGCATTTCATTTTGTATTTTTTGAATTTAGAGTGATTTTGGTATAATAACAATGCTCTCTTTATCTTCTGAATGAGAGTTGGAAGCTTCATCATTTCTAAGCTAAGTGGTCTCTTTTTCATCACCGTTTCTCTGATTGAGTACTTGTGTATTGAGATGTTAGTTGTGTACATGAGCATCTTCTATAGACCCATACATTTAATTTTATACTTATTTGGATTCATATTATTGCATGAAGAAAATAAATATTTGCATTACTAGTTACTCATTCTCCTCATTTATTTGCATCATCATTTATTTGCATAAAAAGAAACAAAAATAAACACCCATATTTCATTTCCATTCATTCATCTATACTGAAAAGATATGCATACATATAGAATAAATCATATAGAACAACATCTCATTATCAATCAACACAAGTACGATAAAATCAAATCAAGAAATTGTAAATCGGTTGTCCTCGATCCATTTTCGGGATCGAAATCAAAATCTGATGTCAATTCTCTCATTGAAATTTTACGATGTTGACCACTTAGTGCTTTCATCAACTACTCATTCTCTTCTTCAATTTGCACTCAATTTCTCTTTAATCAATGCTAAATCTTAATTTAATTCCCACATTAACTCTAATTTTTCAACATTAATCTTTGTTCTCAAATAACTTATAATCGCTCAAAAAAAATTGCTTAAAATCACTGCACAACCCTCACCATCTTTCAATTTCTCTCCCGAGGGGGCATACTCATGACCTCAAAGTCAAGAATTTCATTCAAAAATATTCGTTGCAAGTCGAGCAACTAATCTTTTCTAAACATCAAACAAGACATCGTCGCTAGGGGCATCTCAACTTCATCGTTATATTTTAATTTGAGATTACCGCTAGGGGCATATCAGTTTTATTGCTTCATATCAAGCTGATATTGTCTTTGTCTAAATTAGTCTCTTAACGTTAATTAGTTTCATCGCTTTTCATCAAGTTGATTATCCATTTAAACTCAATCAAGGGTTTAAAGAGTTTCTTTGATCACACACTCAATCTAAGCAGGTGTTCGATTTCATCACATTGAAATCAAACTGGACAATTTATCTTTGCTCATCATGTCTTGATCAATCAAGTTCAAGATCGATTTTATATTCACTCACTGTGTCTAGTTCAATCAAGTTTTAGATTAGTAAGATCCACTTCTTGATCAATCAAGTTCAAGTTCGGTATATTTGCTCTCTATCGGTCCTAGTTCAATAAAGTTTGGGATCGGTTTCACTTTAATCAACTCTGTTCAGCTTCATCGCTTCAAATTAAGCTAAACACCTCGATCTTCATCTGGTTCATGATCAATCAAGTTAAGAACTGGCATCTCCTAGACATCAACTTTTCTTTGAACCAACGCACTGCTCGCACATTATTTCAAAAGGGGCAAATGTAATACCCTAAAAATGGTCATCTAAACCATGAGCCCCTAATCTCGACAACGTCACCAAGGTCCTAACCAAAGGCAATTAAATAAATCTTGAGCACACAATTAATTTCTAAAATCGTCAATGTCACATGGAAAAATTAATCACTCAATATTAATTAAATATTTATTTAATTAATTAAATCATTCCAAGTAAATCATTTTAAACAATTATCTTATTTATTTTATTAAATATCCTTGCGTATTTAATTAAATAAATCAATTTTCCATTAAATCATCAAAAAAGAGGAATTAATTTGAAAAATAAATAAAAATTGCCATAAATCTTCAAAAAAGGAAACAAATCAAGAAAGAGGAATTGGAAATTATGAGCACAAATCTTCAAAAAAGGAAACAAATCAAAAAAGGAATTAATTGACAAAAAAAAAGAATTAAAAATTGAAAAAAGAAATCAATTGAAGATAATCTTGAAAAACAAATTAAAAATTGATAAATAATCTCAAAGAAAGCAATTAAAACAATTAAATATTAAATTGAATGAAATAGAGAATAAATCGGTCTTTTCCTAATTTTATCTTAATTTTAGTTCAATTTCCTTTAAAACTGAGAAAAGCGTCCAATCACATCAATTCACCTGGATTGTGCTTCCTCTTGGAAAATCTTGACCGCTCATCATCATTTGATCTCAGCCATTGGTTTCTTTCTGAATTTTCTATAAATTTAGGCTCTCATCTCTCATTCAAAAAATGTTGGAGAATATATTGTTATTATGCTATTTTTTATCTAGGTTCATTGAGAATTTGCATTGAGATATTGCATATTAATCATTTCATATTGCTTAAATCATTTAGCTTAAATATTCATATATTACTTAAATCATGTTAGATTAATCTTTCATATCTAGCTTAAATCTTGCACCCATTTAGCTCATATTCATGCTCATATAGATTTAAAAATCTTTCGTTTAGGTGTTGTCTAGTCACTGGATAGCTTAGCAATCTGAGAGCAATCTAAACTCGCATCTACTAGAAGGAAACGGGTCACTTTGTAATGGTTTATTACTCATTGATTATTGATTTACTAATCATGCATGTAATGACTTAATTGAAGTGTTGTGTATTCCAGATACAGATACAGGTCCACTTTTCATACACACAGGTCTAAATTCACTTGTTGAAGTGCCAGATGTCTGACCAATTACCTTTATTACCTCTGTGCTTCCAACATTAGTAACCATTTTGTTTGTGTTTAGCTCTGGTGGATCAGTCTGATTTTGCATTTCAACTTGTAAAGGTTTGTCTGATTGTTTAGGTATCTCAATGATTGTCAGTTTCTCTGCCTCAGTATGTACCTCTGCCTTTGTAGGTTTCTCAGTAAGTTCTATCAGTATCTTAGTCTTCAATGGCCTTGTGCCAGCATCTTTTCCTTTAGTAGGTTTTCCTGTATCTAATGGTTGCTCGGTTTGGGTTGGGATCTCAACCTCAACAGTCTCTATCGGTTTCTAAGATATGTTGCCACTATCAAGATTATCATTCTTAACCTCTGTACTATCCTTATCCACAATAATATTTAATTCCTGAGTATCCACATTCATGGTAAAAAGTATCTCAGATTCATGATTTGTATCATCATGTGTGATACCTTCAGTGTCAGTGACCGGTGTATCATCTGTGTGTACTGGTGCAATATCCAAAGGTGGTGGTGGTATATTATCAGTAATCTTGATGTTCGGAATTCCACCAATCTTTCCTTTGCCCTTATCCTTATCCTTCTGATACACTTTGAATGTCTTCTTTGGTCGATTCCTTTCCTCTTGTTTTTCTTTTTCCACAAAAAAATATATCCCAGTTATCAGCAATCTCTTTTGCAATCTCATTTACTCTTCTTCCAATTAAACTTACTTGTCAGTGCCCACTAGCAAAAATGGATCTATTAGCCTCACAAATAAATTCATCAATTTCCTCTTTTGAATTCATAGGATGAATAGCTAGAAGTTTATCAAATTTTAGTTTCTTATCTAATTCCATCACTACTATCCTTTTTGAATCCAATCTTCTATATAGTTCATTTGGTAAATCATCCACAACTTCAATTAAGACTTTCTTATATATGTCCAAGTGTAAAATAATACTATTCACAATGCTTTCCTTGTCAGAATCATTAAATGAATTATACAGTTTACTCACATTAGCCAAATTTCCATCATCAGTTATTTCATTCAACAAATCATCCAATGAAGGAGTGACTGGTTTCTGTTTCTTCTTAGGAGTTAGTTTCTTGGCCGATTCCCTTACTGCATGTTGTTTCTTCCTCAAGATCCTTGTTCTCTTAGGTGAAGGAGAGGGTATCGGTGAAGGTTTTTTCTTCCTCCTTTCAACTCTTGTAAACTTTGTTATCTTGTCATTGTCGGTTCCAAAAGATGTGCCAACCGGTGAAATGTGTGCCTTTGGTTGCAGTTCTTCAATCTCACTAGCCAATATGCCAATAATGTTCATTACATTTTCCTTGATTTCCTTTACTTTCTGAGAAGCATCTCTGATAAATTTTTCTCTTTTCTTCCTTTGCTTCAATGTTTTTACATCACTTTCAATAGTTTTAGCACTGCCAAAAACTTTTTCCGATGGTTCTCTTGGTGCATCCATTAAGGCTTTTGCATATGTTTCTAGAATGTTAAGATCTACTTCATATCTCATTTTAGTCACCCATACAGTCCTAGGGAGTACAGCTTCCATCCATGTCTCATCTTTCTTCATAACAAAATAGATTTCTTTGTCATATTTGTCTACTATACTCTGTGGTAATCTTTCTCTAGCTCTCATCTTAGCCTGGAAAGTTTTAAAGTATTTAATTATGTTGTTGTCCTTTGCAGTTCCATGCTGGTGAAAGCTTTTTGTATTTGTTTTCCTACTGGTATATTATAACCAAAGTCTTTGGGTCATGTACCAGGAATCTCCTTAGTGAAATACAACAATAAACATACCAAAAGGTTTCCAAAGCAAAATGTGCCTTTCTTGTCACCTTTGATCTTTTTCAGGTTGTCAATAAGTTCATCTTTTAGCCATTCACATAAATCAATCATTGCATTGTTGTTAACCATCTCATAAGCACTGTGTATACAGAGACTAGAAACTGAATTTAGCTTATTAGCATGTGTAGTCTTGTATCCTAGCACCATACTTAAAAATATCACACTGATGTCCTTAATATCATTAACTCTTAGTGATCTATAGTCAGATGTTGCTCTAGTTAGGCTTATCACTGTGTTGTTGGGAATCTTCTTAGTTTTATCAGGTCTTTTATCGGTTGAGGGTAAACCAGTTACTACCCTAATTGCTTGTCCAGTTATTTTGCAGACAGAATCCAACCATAAGAATTCTCCATGTGCTCTACTTAAAACAATCCTGACTACTTCCTCCGGAAATTTAGGGATATTCAATATCTCAACAAATTCTAGAGTTTCTACAATCTTGTGTTTAGGTTTAACAGCACCATTTTCATCACAAATTACCATTTTAAACATTTTCCTCAATTCCTCAAAACCTAATTCTTCAATGTTGCAATGTATATAAATCCTAGGGTCTTTTGCAAATGCTACACCTTTAGGAATTTTAGAGAATGCCCCTATAGAGTCATCTTGTTTCGCAATTTTAGGAATTATCTTAAACATGGGCCTAGGGCATTTCACATTTTCCACAATAGTAGGGTTCTGAACAAATTTGGGAGCAAAAGAGGAAGCCATTGAAAGATACCTTTAGCTGCCTAAGAATATTCTGAATACTTGGAGAAATCACTTCGCACCTTTCCTTGAATGCCTATGCTCAGTTTTCGCGCTCTCTGCTAATTTGAATGTTCGGTGTGTTGAAAAAGAGGGAAATCAGTTGATTTATAATGAAATTTCTCTCAACAACCACATTAAATTCTCACCAATTAAAAAGAGGGAAATCAGTTGATTTATAATGAAATTTCTCTCAACAACCACATTAAATTCTCACCAATTAAGTAAAAACTTAACACATATGCCGGTAAGGAAGATATCTATCTTCTCACCATCAACCGAGGGTACTCTGCATGAGTTTCAACTTTCTGCAATACCCCCAAAATGGGTTACTTCTCAGTTGGTTGAAGAATCTCCTCTAGGTGGAGTATTACTCTGTTCTACCAGTGCAAAGATAGTTTCATCAACTTTTAGATCTCTCTTTCGAATCCATTGTTTTGAAAAGTCTTGCTTTACCTCATCTACCTTTTCTTTACCTTTCAAACTGGATCCTTTATTGTTTGTCGGTGAAGTCTTACTTCTACAAAATTTTGCAATATGTCCAATCTTGTTACAAGCATAACAAGTTACATTATTCTTCTGAATAACCTTTCCATATCCTATGCCAGTTTGTGTTCTGCATTGATTAGATAAGTGCCCAAATCTTCCACAAACATAGCATCTCACATTCATTCTATAGTTTTCTGAATTATGACCAACTTTGTTGCATTTGGAACATTGATCGGTGGGTGCATTAATGTTCTGATTGTTTCTAAATCTACATTGATTTGCTCTATGACAATACTTGTTACAGTTAAAGAACTTCCCATTAAATTTATAAACACTAGGTTGTCTTACCGGTTTACTATGATCATGATTGTTTGCAGTACCAGAACTTTCTCTAACTTCAAATCCAAATCCATTAGTATCTCCATTGGGTTTCTAGTTTTTTAGCATATCATCAAGTTCCTTTGAACTTTTCTTGAATTTCTCTTTATATTTATTTGTAGTATCTGGCTCATTTTCCAGAATTCCCTTTTGTCTCATAAGCTTAGTTATATCATGTTGCATGTGAATTAGATTTGTCTTCAGCATATCATTTTCATGACTGAGTCTTAGATTTTCATTTCTAGCATCATTAAGTCTCCTAGTCAAGTCTTCTTCATTCTTTTTCTTGTCTTCAATGTCTTTACATAACCTCATAGTCATATCTTGCATTTCATTTTTCATATTATTGTTCTCTATTCTCAACTTGTTCACAAGTTCATTAAGAGTTTCCTTTTCATCATCATCTTTCTGCATCTTCTCATGATGTTCTTTTCTTTTATTTTGAGCTATAGTAAGATTCTCCTAAAGTCCTTGAATGAATTCTTGTGTAGTCCTCAGATCATCTTCAAGTTTAATATTCTTCAATTTCTCTGCATCATAGTCTACAAGAGCTCCTTCCAATTATTTTCTTAAATTCTCCATCTGTACCAATGTCAGAATCTTCCTCAAGTTGTTAGGCTTTTGAAAATAGAGGACCAGGCTCTGATACCAATTGTTAGGATTAATGACAGTCCCAAAGACACTGAGACGGGTGGGGGGTGAATCAGTGTCTAACCGGCTAGCAGAATATTTAAACTTATTAAGAAATTTGCATCCCAAAACAGTGTACTGGTAAATAAGAATTAATGTAGCAAATAAGAATAACAAAGACAACATAGAGAACACACCACAACACAAGATATTTAACGAGGAAACTCAGTGTGGGAAAAACCTTTGTGGGATTTGTGACCCACAATATTCACTCACTGGCCAATGAATAAATATTACTTACAATGAGGGGCATCCACATGTAGGAAGGCCAACTACCTAGAGCTCACTGCTCAATAAGAGTCACACTGACTACAAAAGTGGATTATGAAATCCAATACAATGTACTTCTTCAAATCAACATCAACTATGCCAGGTTCAGTACCGGTTTAAGCTCAGCCTATAACCAAAACCTTATACAAAATTTGCCTTATGCATTGGCATATAGCATCCTTCCTTTTTCTTATTTTTCTATATTCTCTCATACATTTGACTTACAAGATCTCATACATATATGAGTCTTTTACAATGTATCATGTCGGCTTTACAAAAGATAATTACATTAAAATACAATAAACAAAAGTTTATTCCCTGTCGGCTAGGGTGTCGATATGCATTGTTGCCGCTATCGGTGAAGTGTCTGCTGGTGTCTGTAGAAGTCTATTGCCGGTGCTAGTAACTGTCGGTGGCTTACTAGATGGTTGCCATCAATGACAACATCAACTATTCTCATAAGAGTGTAGAATTCCAACATTCTATCCATCCATATTCGCATTCATATCATCATCCACATATTCCATATCAAAATGATCTAATCCAACTGACCTATATACCTTATACAATTTATCATGCCTTATATCAGCTTAAAAAGATAATTACAATATCAATATACATGTCAGATAGATAACATAAATAAATAAATATAAAAAACAATTTTAAGATCCAAGAGATGTTTGACTCCAATACCGATAACCTTATTCTAAACCATGTCAGCCTGCATTGCTGGTAACCAAATAAATCCTTTCATCCAGCCAATGCCAGTGTCAGTGCCAGTGTAGTGTTTGTGAAGTGCCTGTCCGTACACAAATGAACCAAAACATGAATCTGGAACAAGATACCATGTTGCCATCAATGACAACATAGTGAAACCAACCAATTGAGTGTCAATTGCCAACAAGGTATGCACCATGATCTCATGCGCTATCAGTTACTGAGTTCCACCTTCCAGACTTATGCTTATGAACAAAATGACTTTCGGTAAGTCAAATCTATATACATCAGATGTGATTCCCAAACTAATTTTCCATCAATAAAAACCCCTAAGCACTTATCATGCATTAATCTTCACCGGAACAGTGTCTCTTGCCAACAATCTCCCCCTTTGGCATTGATGGCAACACTATGAAAAATAAGCTATACACTTAAAGATGCAAAACTTCAAAAGTTCAAACTCACCAACAATATACAAACTCCCCCTGAGAATTAGCACCGTTTTTCACTCTTCTCACTCCCCCTTTGACAACAATGCCAAAAAAATCCACCAAAATTGATATACACATATATGTACAAATGCTCACAAAAGCTAGAAGATGTTTGCAAAAATTGTTCTAAGGGACAATAAATGATTATCCCATGCCTTCTTTAAGCTCTCCAAAATTCTTATCATCCTGCTGAAAAGGTAAGCATGCATTTATTCTCCTCTTTTGTTTGTTGGAACAGGCTTGTCCAGAGAATCCTTATCATCTTGCATGCTACTCATCAATGAATCTATCTAGGTAATAATAAGACTCCTCACTTTTGACACTCTACCCAAAACTCTTTCCTTTTCTTGATGTAAACTCTTGATCTTATTCAATACTCTCAAAACTTGGGGTTCAAAATTGCTAGTCGGGGTTTATTGTGGTGCATATAACTGTGATATGCTCGCTAGCTAGCCTTCACATTCCCTTATTTTCTTCTCAATGTCTATAGTGAACTTAGGAAAAATTAGGCATGACTTGTATATATTACCACCTTCATCAAGAGCATCTTGAATACTTTTCAGTGTAGTTTCCAAACTTACTCTATCATCCCCAATCATCTGCAAAAATTGTTTTAATCACATGGCATTGAATTGATTCAAAACTTTAATAAATGTTACCTTCTCCAAAGACTCAAAATGAGAACCCACAACACTCAGTAAACTTTTAAGCTTACCAGAGGGATTAGATGTATCCAATTGGAAAGATGCCTCCTACTAATGATATCAACTCTTTGTCAACAGAATGGGACTTAAGTAAGTCCTCATAGGTTTAGCTTGCATGAGAGTTGCCAAATTTAGTGCTTTAATAGGAGACAAAGAGATCAAGTCAATCGTCCATTCACCAAAATCATCTGAATCAGTAGCAATTTGTTTTCTTTTTGCAGGTATAGTGTCTCTTGCCACTATAATGGGAGCCTGATCTTTCTCCTTCTCTCATTTTTCACCTACCTCTGCACTCACATCTTTATCACCATCCTTTCCCTTATCCACTTCATATGTCTCCTCAGCTGCTTTCTTTGATACAACTTCTATAACCGGAGGTTCCTGTTCAACTTCACCGGAGATATCATTAGTACCATCAAAATCATCAATTGTGGTCTGATCATTTGACTGTCATTCTGAAATGACATTCACAGGTGATTGATCCTTTTTCTTGGCGGGGACAACTTTATGTACTTCTGAAATGGATGTGTCATGAGATTGTTCTGTCAAATTAGTGTCATCATGCATCAGATTTACATCATATCTTTGATCTATCAAAAACTGTCTCAAAATTATTTCAGTCTCCTTAGTCACCTCATCTATATTCTCAAGCATAAGATTATTAACTTTCTCCTTGCTTTAGAATCTATCCTTGGAAAGCTTCAATATTCTAATAACTTCATCTTTGGAGATGATAGATGATAGATTCACTAACACGTGCTCCTTTATTATTTCATCTTCTAAACTAGTTGTATGTCTCCTAGCATCCAAAATGTCATGCAAGCTTTTAGGAATCATGGATGATAGTTATATCAATGCCTTACTATAAACATCCATGTACTCAACAACTACTTCCTCAATTGTCCTTTGATCTTTATCATCAAATTTTCTATAATATATAGGTAATTTTTTTAAATTTCCATCCTTAAGTACCTTGTCTATTATTTATTTCAGAGTCATTGGAGGCACAACTTCATATGTACCTTGTACTTTGTCAGATTTAAGGGCCACATCCAATTTTGACTTCTGCTTCTTGCTAGCTCTGACTTTTCTGGATGACTCAGGTTCTGCTCTTGGTTTCTTTGATTGTTGGGTTCCATTGGATTGTGGTTTCTTCACCACTCTAGCATAAGTAGTTGTCTACTTTGCCTCTTTTACTTCTTCACCAAATTCAGACTCTATGTCCTCAGCAGTAGCAACATAAAATATTTGTGGCTTCTCCTTCTTTCTCTTCTCCGCTCCATCGGATGATGTTGATTGTGACTTGGTTTGAGGAACTACCTTTTGCACACCAGAGCTAGGTGCAGATTGAGACTATCTAGGTTTTAATTGCTTTGGAGGGGTGGAAACAGGTTTAGACTTCTTCGGCTTTTCCAAGTCCTCCTCCTTTAGCATATTTTGTTCTCTTTCCCTTTGCACAACCTCCTTAGATATTCCCATTTATTCTGCTAGCTCATCAGCCTCCTTTCTTACTTTCCTCTTCCTTGTCGATCTTGTAAATTTCTTATGTAAGTCAAGATCTTTTTCTTTACAGGTAGCAAACCTTTCCTCCTTATCATCCACTAGTTGACTCAATAGGTGTTGAGCATATGCATCTAGGGTGTTTGCATCTACCTCATACCCCATAGGTATGATCCAGACAGTTCTTGGCTCAACTGCCTCCATGTGACATTGATCCTTGTCAACCATAAAACAAATGATTTTCTCATACTTCTCAACAATCTCTTTAGGGATCCTCTCTCTGCTTTGCATCATGGCTTAAAAATATTTTAAATATCCCCACAAAGAAAACTTATGTGCAATTCACCTAGACCTTGCAATCCTTCCTTGATTTGAAAGGCCACAAGTTTATCATAACCCTATTGAATCTTCCCAATACCGAGGATCTCATTTAGGAAATACAATGCTATGCAAACAATCATGGAACCAAATTTGAAAACATTCTTTTGGTCTTGATTAATCTTCTTTAGGTTTCTTAGGATCTCACTGAGAATTATTGCACATAGATCATATCTCTTGTCTTCCTTGAGCATCTCATAGGCTGCAAATATGGCAGTGTCGAATACAGAATTTTACGTGTTGGATTGGTACACCTTATATCCGGTCACCATTGATGAAAATCTAACATCATGCTTTATGATATCGTTGATATTCATCGAACGACTATCATGTTGGGATCTGGTAACCTTTGTTACCATTGTATTCTGAACTTTCCTCAATCTGGGGATCTCACCGGATGCATTAGGTAATTTCTTGAATGGCTTGCTTGGTGATTTTGTGAGGTCAATCCAGCCATATGAACTCATCATGGATTCACTCAAGATGTATCGAACCCATTCAAGATCATCAAACACCAAGAAGTGAATAAACTGGATGAAACCCTTATCCTCCAATGACTTGAATTCTGGCTTCGGATTTCCAAATCCATCCATCATATGCTTGGTATACAAGGATAACATGTTCTCATTTACAATCTCTTCGATTTTCCAGTGGATATATGCCCTAATGTCCTCATTATGAATCACACCATATGGAATAGAGGAAAAAGAACCTTTCGGATCATCTTCAACATATCTAAACAAATGCCTTTTGAATATGGGCCTTTCTCTCTCAATGATCTCAACCACCAAGGGAGTCACAACACTAGATGTAGATCCAGATGCCACTTAAAAATAAGGGTGTGAAAAGATAGCTCGCAAATGAAAAAATACCTTTTGGTTCTTAACCGGATGCAAGAAATCTCTGACTGATCGCTTCAAGCTTGGATTTTGCTGCTATATCTCTTTTGCTATGTTTCTCTACTCTTTTCTCTTGTTCTCATTGTGAAGAATGAGCTATTGAAATGCCATATTATCCACTGAAAACCTAACTTTAAGTTGTAATAATTGCATAACCCTAAAGGCTTCCGGATACCCTGCATCTTCAATAATTCATCACCGGATACTCAAACCTCCATGAAAAATTTTAGATATCAACTGCACAGCTAATCTCCATCATCTGCAACCATCCTTGACTAGTTACAGGTCTCCAAAAGGGGGTTTCTAAAGATCTGCATGAAAATTTCCCCCTAAGGCATTAAGCCTTAGTTACCGAATGAGGTTCCTACACCAGAATCAGGTGTGGAGCCATTTTGAACAGTAGAATCTTCATTCTTCACCCACATATTCTTATGCTGAACTCTAATCTCTTCCACCTTAGCTTTTCCCTTTTCATCTGATCTATTCTTGTTTACCGGACCATTGTTGTTCATGTTCTTACTTCTGCAATATTTTGCAATATGACTAGGTTTGTTGCATGCATGATAAATAACATTTCTCTACACATGCCTAAAATTCATCTTATTTGATCTCATCCTACATTGGTTAGAGATATGTCCAAACACTCCACAAGCATAGCATCTCTTATTCTAAAAAATGTTTATCATTTTGCACATGTTTGACTTATGACCAAAGTTATTGCATATGAAACATTGACTGGTAAAGGTAGGACCATTGTTCATCATATTATTCATCATCCCATTATTCATCCTACTTCTGCATTGACTTTCCATATGACCAAATTTACCACAAACAAAACATTTATCATTGAATTTATAGGCATTAGGTTGTCTTACCGGAGGTTTCTTGTTCTTCTGCTAATGATTACTCTGACCAGAACTAGAGAATTCTCCTCTCTCAAATCCAAGTCCTCGCATGTCTTTCCCATGTCTTTGACTTTCTAGCATCTCATCCAACCGAGCTAAGCTAGATTTGAATTTTTTTTTGTACTCATTAGTAGTAGAAAAATCATCTCTCATAATTATGATCTTCCTTTCAAGTTCTTGTCCATCATTCTTTGTTTGCACCAATTAAAGCTTCAATCAATCATTCTCATATATCAATCTACAACATTCATCAGATCTACCCTTCAGTGATTGAGTCAAGGTTTATTCATTCTTCTTCTAGTCTTCAATATTCTTTGGCAGCTTCATTACAATGGATTGCATCTCATTCTTCAAGACTGCATTCTCCCTAGCCAACTTCTCATAGTTATCTGTCTTGTCTTGTAGAACTTGATTGTTTATGCTTTGTTGTTCTTTCTCATTTAGTTTATCCATCGATTCCTTTCTCTTCTCTCTTGATGTTCTCACTTGATCTTTCAAGGTTTCAATGAAATCTCTAGCTACATTCAGGTTTCTTTTTAGGGAACTTACTAATTTTCTTGTTGCATCAAGATCTTCAAGTGCCACACTAAGATGTCTCTGCAAACTGGAGTCCATTGATTCAATCTTCTTGATCTTCCTCAAGTTGTTAGGCTTCTTCTGAGGTACTAAGCTCTGATACCAATTGTTGGAATCAATGAACACTGAGAGGGGGGGGTGAATCAGTGTTTTGCAAGTTTCTAACTTATTTAGCTAAATCTTAATCCACTAGATGCATAAGAAAGAAAGAAAAGTGCAGAAGCATAAAACAATTAACCACACAACCATAAAACCAAGATTTTTACATGGAAATTTGAAAAGGGAAAAAACATAGTGGGATTTGAACCCACAATATTATTATACTATGGCCAGAAGCATGATAATATTACATAAGGGGAATGCACACTAGTACATTCAGAGCTGATTTCCAATGGTCGTTTGTCAGATTTGCAACGAATTTTCATCGGAGTGCTGACAAAATCAACCGTCGAAAACTCAACGTCGGATTGGTCGATGATGCCATGCCCATCGGAAATACGACAATACAATGGACTCTGCCGACGTTGTATGTCTGCCGATTACATCATCGGTTGAAAGCTTGGTATTCGTCATAATTTTGACGATGATAATTTTTATCAAAAAAAATAATTATTATTGATGTTGGCATTTCCTTCCTTTGATGGCTCTTTTATATCAATGAGACATCACTGGGTCTCATCAATACCTTTTGAATTCGGATTGATGAGACCCAGTGATGTCTCATCGATATAAAAGAGCCATCGAAGGAAGGAAACGCTGATGAATTCTAGAAATGACTCACCAAAAATAATAACTTCATCGACAAAAGATATCGAAGAAAGCAGAGAGGGTCTTCATCAACAGGAAAAGTTCTCAAGGAAATAATACTATCGGTGCAACATAAAAAGGACCCACTGAAAGGAGCATTTTCATCAAAAGAATAATATCAATTAGACAAAAGGAAGCTACATCAATAAAAGATATTGATGAGGATATAGGTTTCGAGGAGGTTAAAAGGAATGTTCTCGATATGCAGGGTTTTGCCGATGTAACTTTATCAGGGAGATAATAGACTCATTCATCAACGGGGCATAGTGATATCGATGAAAGAAGTATTTCGATGAAAAAATAAAAGAGGACACTGAAGCCCAAGGTTTCTTCGACATAAGACCCAATAGATATCAGATATGTTTTGATGAGAGACAACCATACTGCCCAAATATAGTATTTCGATGAAGGGAAAAAATACTTGATCGAAGTAATATTCGAAACAAAAGTATTGTCGATAGAAACAAAGAGATCGATGGACTAAAGAAACAAATGATTGAAAGACATATCCTCATCGAAATGATTATTTATTGTCGTGAAAATCAAAAACAAATCCCACGAAAGGTCACATCACCATTAAATTTGAACATGTGCCCAAGTGACTGTTGTCCAAAATGGCCATTACTAACTGATTAAATACTCCATAAGTAGTGGATCAACATCAAAGGACACAGCATTAAGGAATTCACAGGCGACAAACTGAAAGTAGGAATTGGGCAAATTCACAGATAAAGCTCAGTAATTCCAAGTAAGTTGTTTGCACACAGACCTCTTTTTTAAAATTCAAATGGAATCATCATCTAAAACTAATAAGACCAAAAAGGGAAAAGAACCTATCATTGTAGAAGAAAAACCTAAAATATAGAAAAGGGAAGGGTGTTCTTTGGCCCATGACCTAATTGACCAGTGCCCATCATCCAGATTGAGGTCCAAGAAGATTAGAGCTGATGAGGAAGGCCTGGAGGACCGGTTTGAGGATCTTGGAGACATATGGATAGAATTGAGAGGGTATGAATTATTCATATATGGGTACAACAGAAGAGTTTCCCCTCAACCTATCAACAATTTATGGTGATTGAACTTAGGAAGGTTAGTTGTGGATAATGTATTCGTGAATGTGGAGCTCATGAAGGCATTGGCAAACAATTATGACCCTAAAACTAGGACCATATATAACTACATGGGTGAGCCAATTCTTTCAATCAGAAAGGAGGTTATTGACACCGTGTTCGAGTTGGATTGGGGATTTGAAGAATTGATTAACCTCAAGAATTTAACAAGTGAATATTTTACCCTAGAGCACATTTACAAAATGTGGAGACTCCCTATACATAGACCTAGGAATGCAGGGTCCTTAGTGCCACTAGGTCAGGATGACAAAGCTCCCTATGATGTCAACTCTTTCCATCCATATTTCAAGTATACCAATTACTGTGTTGCCCAAGTGCTAGGGATAAAATCCCATCCTTTGATGGATATTGCAGCCATGGTCATTTGTGTCGATTTGTAGTTTAAGGACCCCCACTTCTTTGATTTTTCTGCTTATTTGGTTGAGGTTTTGAATCATGGGTTAGAAAAGTTAAAGGGGGATGCCATCAATGTTCATTTCAAGCATTATTCCTTACTTATGCATATGCTATTGTATGTGGGCCAAGATGAAGGGTTATGTCCAGAAGAGTTATGTGTTAGGACATATGACAATGCTGGGATGAGAAAACCAGTGCAACTATGGGTTTCTTCATAGGACTAGAGGTATATGAATAATCAATATTGGCATTTTGAGGAGTTCTTTGTCAAGCCATTATATAGACTTTTGGGATGCTTGTGTGATCATGCCCTTGCACCAGAGGTTCGAAGATTCCTAAGACCAAAAGATTTCGCTGAAGATCCCTCAATTGAACACAATTGGGGAGATTGGTATTGTTTTCCAGACTGCACACAAGTCAGGGTATACGGGTTCGAAGGGAGACCATACTTACTACCACTTACAGTCCCTAACAGAGTGGCTTGTCTGGAAATTGTGAGGCAACTGTCAATAGTGAGTACAGAACATCTAACAAGCCATGGGAAACAATCAATTGTACCTGGGTTGTTAGTATTTTTAGATTTTATTGTGAAAAGTTCAAAGAGTTATGGCCTACTAGGCACAAAATTGGATTATTATGGCATGGCTATGGGGGATCCAAGGCCCAATTTCGATCCTAAAGGATACATAAGGATAGCCTGGTCATCAAAAAAGTTGAAGGATGGAGAGCATAAATCTTACCTACTGGATGACCTCATTAAGAACATTGGCAGAGAAGAGGCCAGAGTGAAGCGAATAAAGTTTGAGAAAGCAATGCAGGCTTATAAATGGAAGCTTTTTAGAAGGAAAATGGATGAGAACATGCTACAAAAGATTGAAGACCCCTTGGAGTTGGCCAACAAAATTGTGGAGCATGAATTGGAAATACTTGAGGGTGTCCCGCCTCATGTTTTTAGGGATTACATTGATACTATTAGGAATACAGAGCCTTTGGCTCATATGTCTCTTGCTTGCACATCTAGCATTGTTCCATTCACTCCTCGAGAGGATTACCCCCTGGTTATGAAGAGGATACACCGATAGACTTGGCAACAAGACAACTGAATGTCTGAGAAGTGTCTGACATCAGATTCCTAGAGCATGAGGATTTCATTGTTGATAGTGACTTCATTGCTTCCAAGGAGTTCACCACATTCCTCTATCAACATAAAGGATCTCAAATTAGGAATAACATGAGAAATAGTGAAGAAGAGCAGTAGCTTTAAAAGTTACAAGAGGAGATGGATCTTGTGATGAGAGAAATGACACCTGAGAAGGGAAGACAGTTGCTTAAGGAAGCTAGTGTGCTATTATACTCTGGATGGGACATGAACTCTACCTTGTTGTTTGATGGATTCCTCAAGAAATAGGACCCAAGTACGCAAATGATGCCAAAAGAGATTGATAAACTCTTTAGAGGTTCAGGATATGATCCAGATCAGAAGGCTCTTCTACAGCGGGCTATCTATCCCAAAGATAAAAGACCTATATTGGTTGATACAGAAGAATCTTTTGGACATTTGATGGTGCAGCGGGTTGGAAAGACTGACTGTAGAACAACTGCCAAACTAAATTTAGATGTCGCTAAACTGAACCAAGATCAGATAGAGTTTTTGGTCTGAAAAAATTCTACATACAAAAGCCTATATGAGAAAACCGATGAAGAAAAACAGAGGCTGCAAGCAAGATTGCTTCAGATTGATATAGGTACCAATCAAACAGGGATGGCATACGGTGTTGACAGAGATGCCATGGATGCCTTGATAGACACTATGTATTGGAGGAACGGGGCCGAAAAGACATCTCAGCAAGTAGAAAAGGTATAGCAAAAGATGGATAAGTTGACTCTAGAGATCATTGAACATAGGTTCAGAAGTATGATGCAAGTTGCAGAAATCTATTGGAAAACATACACTAGAATAGTCAGAGCTTTGAAAGAGCATGAAAGGCTCAAGTCTCGGTTGGAAGACATGATGAATGACAATAGTGCGATTAATCTAGGTGAGAAAATTTAAGTTGAGGCTTACTTGAAGTCCCATGATGAATTGGCAAATCAATTAAGGAAAGAGCTTCAGAGGCTGGACGATGGGAATACCCCTAGGGTGCCCTCTTTTTATAGTAATGGTGAGTTAGTATCATTGGAATAGTGGAAACAAGAGTTCAGTGATGAGAAGAATCGAGCAGTAGCAGAGTTGGATCAGGACAAAGAATTGTCACTCTGTGTTAACCATATTCTATCCAATCATTTCCAGATAGAAAGTGACATGAGGACACTAAACAATGACGTTCTAATGTATAAAGATGATAATTACATTGAACACATAGGAATGTTGAACTTGTTTATCTCCCAGTTTGTTAACAAAAGTGCTAATTAATAGTTATGTGCTGAATGATAACTCAATGATGAGTAGATAGTACCAAACCAGTACTGAGAGGGGAGGGGTGAATCAGTACAGGCAAAAAATAGTCTTAAACCAATTTGACAGTAAACACTTCAAAAGACTAGTAGACAGAGATACTGGTTTGAAACAGAGTGCAATTGGTAAAGCTAAGAATGTATGAGACAAGAATTAACCGGTTACTCACTTATCCTTTCACTCAACTTGATGCTACACTACCATTTCATCCTTATGCATAAACAGGTGATCTATCATCAGATCATAATAACACCTAGTTCAACATGTTTTATTCATAGGCATAAAACACAGAACCATCATATGCTTGACAAACAATAGCAAAGCATCACAAAATAAAAGCATCACACATGACACACATATTTTTCACATGGAAACCCAACTGGGAAAAATCACGGTGGGGATGAATACCCACAAGCTATTTTTGAACTCTTTGGAAGTTCACTCTATTAGGAGCCTTGTCCGGTTAGAGACATTACAATAGGTTCTGCTAGGAACCGATCCTGTTAGAGATCACCTAGTTAAGGGATGGCTACAATACCCGATTAAGGGTTAAACCCTGTTAAAGGTTACCTTGTTAGAGGATTTCAAGAACTCAATAGCTAAAGGACTTCGAACTTAGTAGCTTAGAGTTACCCTGTTAAAGGATTTTCAGCAAGCCAGTTAAAGCTACCCTGTTAAGGGATTTTCCAACTGTTGAGGTGGTTAGAGATCAACAGGTATTACAATGATCTGGTAACAACACTCAATGCCAATGTAGATCCACTTAAGCTCCTCTTTTCCTTCTGTACTTTCAGTCTGCAGGTATCACTTCTCTCCTTTTGGTCTGGCAAGAATCACATATCCCTTCTCTTGGATACTCACACACAACTTTTGCCAACAACCCTAGAAAGAGTCACAACATCGACCTTATAGAAATTAGTTAGGTCAGTAGAATAAACCCTAAACCCTAAACCTAATAGGATAAGGAATTCAAATAGTTCAATCCTGACCGTTGAGCATGCTGCATTAATCTCCATCATTCATTTTCTGCCATTTTCATGGCAACTGATAACCCATCACATGTTATCACCATTTTACATTCTTCTCATATTCCCGAGGTAGATAGGCAAGATCTTCTTCATGCACGATCCTTCATGTACACAGGGCTTATGTGACAACATGATCTTGTTCATTGTTTTCATGCTAACTCATCGCACAAAGTCACTGATTGAGCCACACAGGCTTGAAGCACTTCAACCAAAAACCCTAAAGTTGAGACTACGAACCGATAGTCATTCAACACTTTCATGTGCCAGTTCCCATAACCATATGTCGGTTCACCTTTGAACAAGCACACCGCTTCACTTTTGCACAAATGCTGGTTCACAATGTTATACTGGTTCTCACATATGCCGGTTCACACCTCTGCAACATATTGACATCAATGACAGCATACAATGTCATTATGTCCTCATACTGGTTCACATAATGCCAACAATCTCCCCCTTTGGCATTGATGGCAATATACAAATATATCTCTTCGCTTCACTTCTTCTCCCCAAATTTCTGCAGATATCTTCTCCCCCTTTGACAATAATGCCAAAGTGGAGGCACAAGCTTCCCTATTCCATTATGCTACTCCCCCTGAGGAGTAGCATCCTTCAACACATCAATCCAAAATAAATTTGACTATGCAATACCTGACTGATGTGGAGCATATGCTTTTAGTTCACCTCCTGAAGGGGTAGTTCCCCTAATTCACCTCTTAAGTATGTAAATGTAGTCTTTGGTCTGAGGCTTGGTGAATATGTCTGCTAACTACTCCTTACTGGACACATGCTCCAGTGCAATCTCTTTGTTCTGAACCTTTTCCCTCAAGAAATGATACTTAAGCTCAAAGTGCTTGGTTCTAGAATGTAAAACCAGATTCTTGGAGATATTTTGCACTAGTATTGTCACAAAATATACTTACTAGTTCAGATACAGGAACTTTGAAGCCATTCAATACATACTTCATCCAAATTGTTTGAGTGCAGTTCATGAAAGTTGCAACATACTCCGCTTTCGCTGTAGACTGAGAGATACAACTCTGCTTTTTACTCATCTAGGAGACCAGTCTACCACCAAGGAAGAATGCACCACTGGTTGTGCTCTTCCGATCATCTACATTACCAGTCGAATCAACATCTATGAACACTTTCAAGTTGAAATCCTTACTATATGGATACTACAATCCATAGTCAACAGTTCCCTTCAAATACCTAAGAATCCGCTTGACTGCAACCAAGTGGGATTCTCTTGGACTTTTCTGGAACCTTGCAGTAATGCCAATTGCATGTGCAATATCTAGTCTACTATGCACTACATAATGCAATTTACCAATCATTGATTAGTATTCCTTCTCATCAACCAATGCTGAGTCATCCTCTTTGGATAGTTTACAATCGGTCACCATCGGTGTACCAACCGGTTTGCTATTTTCCATGCCAAAGGTCTTCAACACCTCTTTGACATACTTGTACTAAGTGATAAAGATTCCATCTCTCATCTGCTAGATCTACATTCCAATGAAGAACTTATTCTCCCCTATGAGTGACATCTCAAACTCTTTCTTCATCTCATCTGCAAACTCGTGACTCATCTTGTCATCTCCACCAAACATAATGTCATCTCCACCAAACATAATGTCATCAACAAATACCTCACAGATCAGGATCTGATCTCTTTCAGACTTCAAGTAGATATTGCTATCTTCACTTGTTCTCTCAAATCCAATCTTCACAAGATGGGAATGCAGGCGTTCATACCATGCTCTAGGTGCCTGTTTTAGACCATATAAGGCTTTATGTAGCCTACACACCATGTCACTATATTCAGATAGAGCAAACCCATTTGGTTTCTCTATATACACTTCCTCTTCAAGTACACCATTGAGGAATGCAGATTTTACATCCATTTGATATACTTTGAAGCCTTTAAAAGCTGCATATGCTAGAAGCATACGAACTCCTTCCAGTCTGGCTATAGGAGAAAAGGTTTCACCATAGTCTTTTCCTTCTTCTTGAGCATATCCTTTGCACACCAGTCTGGCTTTGTTTCTAATCACTGTGCCATCCTCATTCAGCTTATTTCTGAAGACCCATTTGGTACCAATGACATTTTTGTGCTCTGGTCTTGGTACCAAGGACCATGTACCATTTTTCTCTATCTGGTCAAGTTCCTCTTCCATTGCCTTGATCTATTCTTCATCCTTATGTGCCTCTTTGAATGTTTTAGGCTCTAATTCAGAGATCATGCATGAGTTTTCTCTAACTTTTCTTCTTGTAAGGATTCCTGCATCCTTATCTCCTATGATCTTCTTAGGATCATGATTCAGCTTGACATACTGAGGAATGGTCTTGATAGATTCCTCTTGCTTTTCTTCTTCATCCTCATCTCCATCAGTATCAACATCTACATCTGTTGGTGTAGGAACATTGTTACTGGTACTCAGTTGACTGACAACTGGTTCCCAGAAGGTTGCAATCAGTTCATTTATCGCTTGCTCATTATCGATTTCCTCAGTTTTCTCAGAGGTTTCATCAACTCTTACATTGATGCTTTCCACAATTCTCTGAGTCCTGTTGTTGAAACACTTGAGAGCTTTGCTCTTGGTGGAATATCCTAGGAATATTCCCTCATCACATTTGGTGTTCACTTCTCTTGATGTAACATGTGCTACCAAACATTCTAAAGTAGCTAACCACAGGTGACTTACCAGTCCAATACTCATAAGGAGTTTTATCCTTACCTTTCTTGATGAGTACCCGGTTCATTGTGTAGACTGCAATGCTCACCGTTTCTCTCCAAAAGGTGTGAGCTACCCTTCCTTGATTCAACATGGTTCTAGCTGCTTCAACCACAGTCCAGTTATTCCTCTTTGCTAGGCCATTCTGTTGTGGAGTCCAGGGGGCAGACAATTGCCTCTTGATGCCATGTTCTTTATAGTACTTGTTGAATTCACTAAAACTGAATTCCCCTCCTTGATCAATTCTCAGGCACTTGATCCTTTTACCGCTTTCCTTCTCCACTAATGCTCTGAAAGCTTTAAACTTTACAAAGGCTTCAGACTTGTCTTTCAAGAATGTGACCCACATCATTCTTGGGCAGTCATCAGTGAGAATCATGAAGTACCTATCACCCTGCACACTTCTAGTTTTCATAGGACCACACAAATCAGTATGCACAAGATCAAGCAAGTTGTCAGCAGTGAAATATTTACCTTTAAAGGTTGAGGAAGACGTTTTCCCCAATTGACACTCTCTACATAAGGTATTATCCGGTTTGCTTAGCACCGGCAACCCTCTAACTGCTTTGATCTTACTGGCCTTTACAATGCTATCAAAGTTTACATGGCAGAGTCTCCTATGTCATATCCAACTATCATCAAATTTAGCCATAAGACATGTACTTATATTTGCATTCAGATGAAATAGGTTACCTTTGGTCTGCATGCTGATGGCCACCAACTCACCATCTTTTCCTTTGATTCTACAAACTCCATTCTTGAATTCCAAAGTGAGGCCACTGTCATTTAGCTGGGCAACACTCAGAAGGTTGTGTTTGAGACCATCAACCCAGTACACATTATTAGCACTAATCTTTCCATTCAAAGAGATGGACCCTCTGCCTTTGACCATGCATGGTGCATCATTGCTGAAGCGAACCATAACACCATCATACTCCTCCAAGGATAGAAAATTGCTCCGATCACCAGTCATATGGTGAGAGCAGCCACTATCAATGATCAACTCATTGGAATTATCAAACCGGGAGACAAGAGCCTTCTTGTCTGACACATCTTCTTTTATAGCAACAAACACAATATCTTCATTTTCTTTATCCTCTGACTCTTCATCTGTGACACCTTCATCAACTGCCATAAAACAGTTTCTCTGGTTTCCTCCTTTGAATTTCTTGAACCTTTCTGGTTTGTCCTTGTTGTCGCCATTAGGACAGTTTACAGCAATATGTCCTATTCGGTTGCAAGAAAAGCATTTCAAAGGAAGCTTACCTTTGTATTTGCCAGTTCCTTTAGGAAGTTTCTTGGCAAGGAGAGCTTCAAATGCCATCAAAATCTCCTCATCATCAATTTCTCTACTCTGTCTTGGTTCACCACTAGTGCTAGCTTCTTTTCCTTTTTTGGATGGTATAGCAGAGGCTTTAAAAGTTGATTCAATCTTTTGAACACTACTATCAAAACTATTTAGCTCATATAATGGAGTCCAAGGATACCTTAGTCTTGTCTATTGATCTCAGCTCCTTAATAGTAGCAACCCTTATTGCATAGACCAGCAATAGGGATCTTAGGACTTTGCTTACCACAGTGGAATCTTCTATTTTACCACCTACACTCTTGATATCTCCAACAATGGTTTTGATTCTTATTCCATACTGTTGAATGGTCTCACCTTCAACCATTCACATATCTTCAAACTTCCCTCTCAGGCTTTCTTCCTTAGCTTGTTTTACATGTTCATCACTGCCATAGATATTTTCAAGAGCATCCCATACCTCTTTGGGATTTACCTTATCCTAAACATCAATAAACTCAATGTCAGATAAACTATTAATTAGGGCTTCCATGACTTGCCCATTTTCTTGTATCTCTCTCTTTTGGTCATCGGTGAGAGTACCGGTAGGGGAAACATAGACATTCTCAACATAGCTCTAGTGTTGAGCACCCATGCTTCTGATGAATATCTTCATCCTGTCTTTCCAAATACTCAAATTTTCCCTATTAAACTTTGGACCTTCCATCTTCATCATTTGACTAGGATCTTTACCTCAAGCGGTTAAGCTTATAACACAGAGGACCTGGAGGATGTTCTGATACCAATTGATAACTCAATGATGAGCAAATAGTACCAAACCGGTATTGAGAGGGGGGGGGGTAAATCAGTACAGGCAAAAAATAGTCTTAAACCAGTTTGACAGCAAACACTTCAAAAAACTGGTAGACAGAGATACCGGTTTGAAACAGAGTGCAACTGGTAAAGCTAAGAATGTCTAAGACAAGCATTAACTGGTTACTCACTTAGCCTTTCACTCAACTTGATGCTACACTACCATTCCATCCTTATGCATAAACAGGTGATCTATCATCAGATCATAATAATAGCTAGTTCAACATGTTTTATTGACAGGCATAAAACATAGAACCATCATATGCTTGACAAACAATAGCAAAGCATCACAAAATAAAAGCATCACATATGACACGCATATTTTTCATGTGAAAACCCAACTAGGAAAAACAACGTTCGAGATGAATAACCACAAGCTGTTTTTGAACTCTTTGGAAGTTCGCTCTGTTAGGAGCCTTGTCCGGTTAGAGACATTACAATAGGTTCTGCTAGGAACCGATCCTGTTAGAGATCACCCAGTTAAGGGATGGTTACAATACCCGATTAAGGGTTAAACCCTATTAAAGGTTATCTTGTTAGAGGATTTCAAGAACTCAATAGCTAAAGGACTTCGAACTCAGTAGCTTAGAGTTACCTTGTTAAAGGATTTTCAGCAAGCCAGTTAAAGCTACCCTGTTAAGGGATTTTCCAACTGTTGAAGTGGTTAGAGATCAACAGGTATTACAATGATCTGGTAACAACACTCAATGCCAATGTAGATCCACTTAAGCTCCTATTTTCCTTCTGCACTTTCACTCTGCAGGTATCACTGAAAAGCCACAATGCTTGGTGACAATGTATACCCTCATATAAATGAGGGAAATTTTGTAACAATAAGGATCATTAGAGAAGAAGTAGAATATAGCCTCAGGCTTAATATTGTACCATTTTATGAACATACATAATATAATCAGTCATCCTTCCTTTGTGTATATGTTGTGGATTACTGCATCTTTTTGTATGTAGTTGCTTGTGATATTATCTAAATGAGATAAGGTTACTTGCGTTCTTCCAGTAAAACTCTGTGTTTCATATTGTGGATTTGAATAAAAGATTTACTTGCGAATATAGTTTTGTATATAGTGCGCCTGCATATTATCTCAATCATGGTGCGCCTGCATATGTATATAGTTTTGTTTATAGGTGGAAAGCCTAAGGTTCAATGTCGAACTTGGTTGCTCTGATACCATATGTAATATTCCATTAATTCTATAGTTAAAGAAAATAAATTGTGATCTATATTAAGATAAAAAATTGAGCATTTCAAAATAAAACATAACTACTTCAGTTGAAGGAGAAAACTAACTAAATGTTCTTCAACATAATAAGAATCTAACTAATTTATCTAAAAGGAAGGTAAACTTTTAACGATAAAAAAAATTGAACAAATATTATTAAGCTAATCAATATGAGAAAGAATTCAAATGGCCAGTTTCATCACTTAGATAAGGCATCACCGTCTTGGCCAAGGTTTTAACATTGCAAGCACCAATGCGTTGTTAGTGTTCACCTCCCTTGCTCAACTTGTACATCTAATTCTTGAGCTCAACAAACTCACTAGTTACCAACCATCTAAACAAGCCATCTGCCTAATGTGTACTAACAATAATGGCTATTAACGACCATCATATGATAAATAGCATACACTTGAGCCAACTAACTCACTGGTTTACTAACCAGCTATCTAGCGAACTGCTTAATGTCTACTAAGAATAACGGTCATAAATGACCATTATAAAATAATTAACATACACTTGAGTTAGTTGATTCATTGGTTATAGAACTTCTAGGTTTAGCTGATCCAATTCATTACACAATAGTCTCATGTCTACTAACATTAACGGTTTACAAGGACCTTCATGGGATTGTGACATAACCTAACAAGCCAACTACTACAAATCCCCTTTCTCTAACAAGCTTCAACTGTCATCATGGAATTAAACCTAATACAACATTGGTTCCCTTATTTAGCTAAATTAACACATCATAGTATGACTCAACAAAAAATATGGTTCTAATATATTTTTTTGTCTTTCTATATTCCCAAAAGTATGCATCTAATTGATGATAAGAATCCTTCTTCAAGTCTTGCAACCATGGAGATTGGCTATAATCTTATTATAGCTGTTGTGTATTGATTCCAAGATGAACCATATTCGGTTGAACTATGAGTTAAGAGTAGAAAACAAATAAACATAGAAAAGCTACAAATTATAGCAAGGTATTGTGACTATAAGATAGAAACCATCCTAGGAGCCTCCAATATATCAAAAGTTGAGAAAGTAGCAAGCTTACTGTACAAAGACAGTGATCACTATAAAGTTGCAGTCAAGTTCAAAGCATTGATTTGTGGGAACAAAGGGTTTCATATGGGGATAGAGCAGTCTCATGAAATATCTTGACAGTCATAATCATAATCTAAAGAGTAGTCAAATCTTCAAGATAGATTGGTGATAGTGCAATCATTCTGTTGAGCATCAAATCTGAATTAAGTAAAATATCTTGATTTGAGAAATTAAATCATAGAAGCCATCTCTCTTTGGAAGAAATCATCATTTTCATTGATACTGTAATAACCCATAAGTTATCGAACAAGTCTAAAAGCATTCTATCGAAGTATCTAAGATTCAAACAGTATCGATGAGACCTAGCGATGTCTCATCGATATAAAAGGGGCATCGAAGAAACCAAACGCTGATCAACTTCAGAAAGGACTCATCGAAGACAGTAACTCCATCGATAAAAGATATCAAGGAAAGTGGAGATGGTTCTCATCAACAAGAAAAGGTCTTCAAGGATATAACACTATTGATGCAAAAGAACTCATTGAAAGAGATGGTTCCACCAACAAAAGGTATCGAAGAAAGCAGAGGTGGCCCCCACTGATGAGAAAAGGCTTTCAAAGAAACAATATCATTGATGCAATATAAAGAAGATTCACTGAAAGAAGCATTCTCATTGAAAAAGTGATATCGATAAAACAGAAGAGAACTACATCGATGAATGATATCGATAAGGATATGAGTTTCGATGGGAGGACAAAAGAAGTCACTGAAGTCCAAAGTTTCTTTGACATGAAACCCAGCAGACAGCAAAAAGATTTCGATGAGAATATGAGTTTCAAGGAGACTAAAAGGCATGTCTCCAATACACATGGTTTCATCGATACAACTTTATTGGTGGAAGACGACAAAGAGAGGATAAAAGGGGCTTTGGTGAGACAACAGACCCATTCATCGAAGGAGCATAGTGATATCGATGGAAAAAGCATTTCGATGGAAAACTAAAGGAAGTCACCAAAGCCTAGGGTTTCTTCGACATAAAAAGGGACCTATGGATACCAGATAGGTATCAGTGAGGAGACGACAATACTCAATTTGTTTATCTTCCAGTTTGTTAAACAAAAAATGTTGGTTACCGGTTATATGCCGAAAAGCCACAATGCTTGGTAATAATGTAACTGACAGACTCATCGAGAGGTGGTGGGTTTAAAAATTGTCTCATAAGTTTACACAATAAGTCCTAAAGAAATATAAAGACTCTGTAGCCCAAACAGTGAAGAAAGGCACTGGTCATCTATAGAATACAATTCATCAGTTCACATTTCATTTTAAAGCAATAGGAGTAGCTGAGTAGGAAATATAGAGTAGACTATAAATAGTGTATATACATAAATTTCAAGCACAGAAATCGAATAATAATTTCTACAACAGCAATCTTGAACTCATTTGCTATATATCCATCCTAGCAATAAATGCCATTCTGAGATGCATTAGGTTAGTCTCAGTCACTAGAACACAATTTGCAACATGCATTAGGAGTTGTCCTCCTTACAAATAGTGCAACATTAAAAAGGTATTATCAAAGCTACAACCACAATTCAAAGAGGAAGCTTACAAAGATAGGACAAAGCTAGGTACAATCATAAGTCAAGGCAAATTCATAGTTGAAACTTAGTCCAAAATAGTGAAGAAGTGCAACAAATGACATGAGAAGTCTAAAGAAGTATTATAGAAATCATGAATCAAGGATTAATGAAGAGATTTTTTGCATCCATGATACAATCCTTAAAAGCATCCATGATACAATCTCAAACACACTTTTTACCGTTCTCTTGGTAATTAAAAAACTTACAAGGATGAGGCATATTCATTACTTACAAGTAATAAAAAAACTTACAAAGATGAGGCATATTCATAACTTTTGCAGTCCTACCTTGGATATCAACACTAGAAGCATCTCATATTGTTCATGTATAGACATGACAATATGGGAGTTTATTATACCCAACAACTTGTGGTGTTGTTGTTTGTGTTGGCTCTGTTGGACCCTACAATTAAGATTCAATATACATTATTCAATAAGATTAACTGTGCAACATAATGAAATATTGAAAAGTGTGTTACCTTGTTGAGCTTCTCTTGGTTTCGAGAATAGTTTAATATTCTCTACTTAACAAGGCCAACCACGTGAAGTTGGAAGCTCATTTGGCCCCTCCCCCCCCCCCCCTAACATCACCCTAAATTCCCCGTTAACATCTTATAACACTCATTCATTAATTCTTTCTACCATTAATAAAATATAGCATTCATTCATTAATATCACATAACATTCATTAACACATAACTTTGATTAACATTAATTAACACACAACATTCATCAATATTAATTAACACATATCATCCATAACCATTAATTAGCACATAATTACATTCACTAACACATAAAAATCAGTCATTATCAAATAAGTTAGATTACAATCATTTCTTTCTTTGTTTTTTCTTTGAAGCTATGAAAAGACTAAGTGGAACATCGATTTCTTCATCATTTCCCCCCTCTACAGATGTTCTGCCAACTGCTCGTGATCTCAATGTATGCCTAGTCCTATACTGAGGACGAGGACACTGAAGCAAAGGGGGGTCCTCTGCAATAACAAAGAAATGGGTTAAATTCAAAAAAAAATATTATTATTGTTACAAGTATTTCATTAATTTAGAGAACATAATTGTTGTGCTCTTTCCCTGATGGGGCCACATCATTTTGTGTAGCCTCAACCTCAACATGCTGAACACCCTCTGGATCTATTGGAGTTGAAATACTAAAGGTTACATTAATGTTGAACACCAATTGCAATTATATTTGTTTAAAGCAATAATAGTGGTCCTCTTTACCTGAGTGGGGAACATCATGTTCTTGAGGTTGTGTACCCAGATCATGCTCCACTTGCTCACCACTGACTACATGCTCTAAAATATTAACAAAAAAGGTTACATTAATTACTACTCTAATTACAAATTAAGATGTTTAATTGTATTAATAGCTAAATAAATAAATTTGAATAGAAAATGAATACCTCCACTACTGGGATGCACATCCGGACCTTCATGTGCAGGTGGTGTTTCACAATTAGCAGGCTGCATTCCAATGACATGCACATTGTTATCATTGCTTGCTTATTTAAAACAAATATAGTCACTTTATGTTGGAACTCAACATCAATTAGATTATTGGTAAAGTATTCAATTTGAAACAACTTCCATTTACCATATTTACCTGTGTGACGGATGCACTCAAATGTTGTGTATGGCCACTCAATTCTCGTAGCCGATCAGCCACGGTTGAAGAGCCTTGCTAGTAGGCAATTCTCTTGTCCTCTTCTATGGGTGCTCTATTGAATTCAAAGCCCCGCATTTTTGCTTGGTACCATGAATTTTGCTTGCATTGTTTGATAAAAAAAAAAGTTTGCAATTTATTAATATTTTGATGCAATATTTCGTTTACATGAGATACTTACAATTCGTGCAGCAAGTTTCATGTAACCACCAGAGTCGAGTTTGTATTGCCTGTGCTTTTCTTGCCTTGCCTTGGTTTCCTTTGACATGTCACTCAGTCTATAAAAAGTTTGAAATATGTTAGATTATATAAATATAAAGAGTAATTAATTAGTACATAATTACATTCTGAATAGTATCTCGTACCTTCTTCTGGCATCTAGTGGTGTATTTCCTTTTTTCCTTTCAATTCTCTCCTTGGCATCCAAAATCAGGTCCTTCCACTCCCTCTCTGGAATCATGGGGGGATGCTCGTACTTTAGGTTCCTCTCCAAATGGGTCTTGTATTGGTCCCTCACATACTTTAGATATGTGCTAGCTTTTTCAAGGAGCTTGGTTTTGTCAAAGGTGTCATTTCCAAACCACTCAACCATTTGGTTTGTCAATTCATCTTTTAACCTATTTTCTTTGTCATTCCACCTTTTAAAGAAAAAACAAACCTGTTAGATTCAGAAATGAACTGAAGCTACATTTATTACACTTCAAGAAATGTATCAAAGGTAAACTATTCCAGCAATGATATGAAATCAAAATTGGATAAGGGTTAGTTCACATATGATGTACCACCTTTTACGTATGGTGGGCCCAAATATCTGCAATGCAATGTCACTAAGATGTTTATAGAAAATATCATTTCCTACAAAAAATTCATGGGATCATTAGTCCAAAACAAGTGATCATAAAGTAAATTACAAATAGAGTATATATAATAATAATTTTTAAGTACCTGGAACCTTTTGTATCTTTAAGGGAAGCATTTCTTTGTCGCTCACCACCAATGTGGCCTGCAACATTCTTGTACTAGCAATACGAGAAGATCCAGGAAATGATGGTATGTTATCAGCAGTAGTCACCTTTGGCACATCCTCATGTGCATCTCCTCTTGCAAAAAATGAATCCACTATGAAATGGCATTAGAATTCAAGAAAGAACGCTTGAAGGGAAATAAACACATGATAGAAGATAGAGCAAAAGAGGGATCTACCAATAGTGGGCGAGCCAATATGATGTGCACTAGAGGATGTGTGCATGCTACGTGTTGCCGACATTGCAGTCAGCAATATAGGTGAGGGTGACCTCTGATGAGGCGGCGGCTACATTTGCACAGTAACATTGACAACACCTAAAGAATAATACATTAAATATATCAAACATTAAATATATGAAAAGTGAAAGAATCGTAAACAAGGATGAACCTTTATTTTAAAATTGACAATATCAAGTATGATGTGTTCTGGGTACTCAGAGTGATAAGCCAGGCAAGTGATAATACAAGAAAATCGTCATCACCTAAAGATCCTGCAACACCCTGATCGTGGGAATGACTTTCATGAGGTCGGATAAATTGCTGTAAAAACAAAACGTACATATTTTAGTTAATGACATAAAAGAGAATAAAATATAAACCATTATTGAACTTTTGTTATAATTAAAGCTTTCATTACTGCTTACTTGCAAGTTTTTTATTGTCTTATACAATAATTCCACCCTCTGTCATATCTTATCAGTGGTAGGATGCACAGCTGCCAAAGAAACAATCTCCTTTCTAATTTTTATAAGAGGCATTTTAAAGAATTTCACAAGGTCTATGGGATCTTTAGGGTCATCATTGCTTAACCCTAATGATTCCACATCCATAGAAAGGTGCTCAGGTACTGCAACTCCCTTTCCCTTTCCCCAAACATCCGTTTGTGTCAAGAATATCATTAACAATTACAAAATTAGTATAAATCACTAAAAAAAAGAACATAATAATGTAACAGTTTACTTCTATCTAATTTGTACAAATACAATGAGGTTTACCTGCTCGGTAGTGTTAGGGGTCCCACAAATATTGAGAGGGGGGGTGAATCAATATCTGACCGGTAATAAGAATTTCTTAAGTTAAAACATGCAGAACATAATATAACAATGTATCAGTATGCAAGAAATAATGCAATAAACAGAATCAACAATATCCACATGAAAAGTACACCATAACACAAGATGTTTAACGAGGAAACCCAGTGTGGGAAAAACCTCGGTGGGATTTGTGACCCACAATATTCACTCACTGGCCAATAAGAGAATATTACTTACAATAGGGGCCTGCACATGCAGGAAGGCCAACTGCCTAGAGGTCACTGCTCAATGAGAAGTCACACTGACTTACAATAAGGATTATACTAATCCAATGACTTGTACTGCTTTACAATAGCATCTTCAATGCCAGATTCAGTACCGGTTCCTACTTTGTTCCTTACATATACCCTTGACCTATATTTCGCACATTAGGTCTGCCTAATATTTTCCTTAATTCATCTCTATCACTCTTACAAATGTCTACAATGATCTCCTTTATATATAAGAGTCATTTTACAATTTGCCAAGTCGTCTTACAATAATAAACAAAATATTATATAACAAAAATCCTATCGGCCTCTGTGTTGGTATACTTGTTTTCTTCTATGCCGGTGCTAGTGTCCTGAGTGATCTGTTGATGCCGGTGCACTATCTTGTCGGTATAATGTCTTGTCGGTGCCATAGGATTGCAAGGTTGCCATCAATGACAAAACCTTCAATCACATACAATGTCTCATTGGAGTGTGCATATGCCAACAATCTCCCCCTTTGGCATTGATGGCAACACTCACGAGAAAATTCAAAAAGTATCCAAAAATGTGTAGTCCAAAAATGTTACCAAAAATGTGTGAGAGCTCCCCCTAAGCATATGACTCTTGTGTTTTGAATATTTTCTCATCCCACTACTCACCCTTTGGCATCAATGACAAAGGTTGTCAAGACGTCAATAGAGTTTGTAGGTTCAGCTATCCATAAACTCAACCTTGTAGCTGGGTGGTTATAATCTGAAAAAGATCTCCCAAAATTAAGTTTATACTATCCATAAACTTCTTACTATCTTTTATTTTTGTCTCAATTCTCTTCACTATACTGGTGAGATGTTGTAAATGCTCTGTCGGTGTTTTGCTTCCCTGTGTTAATGCCTCAGAAATTTCCTTCCGCAAAGATGCTAAATAGTCCAATCTTGGACTTAGTTTAGATCGCAAATGTTTTGCCTTATTTATTATTCTTTCTTTCTCCCTTTCCAATTTGAGTAGTTCTTCCTCAAAATTTGTTATCTTCTCTTCAAAAACTGATAGTGAATTAGGTGAGTTGACAAAGTTGTCTGCAAGTTTATTTATCTCATCCTGTGCCTTGCTTATTTTCTTGTTAATATCTACAGTCAAAAAGTTTGTTTTACATGTATCTTTATACAAATTTTTGTATTCTTTCAACAAACTACATAGTTCCAGTAAAAGTGTGTCAAAATCTCTGTTACACTTCTTTATTTCCTCATCAAAGAATTTCTGTTTCTCAATTTCTACCTTATCCTTCACTGATTCTTCCTTTATTTTCTCAATGTTTTCAGAAATATATTTACACAATGTATCCAATTGTCCTAAAGAATCTTTATTATCTATATTACAGTTGGGAGCTATTACCTTCAAAATTGGTATAGAATCATCAATTGCCTTATAAGCCTGTGAGCTGCAGTCAGTTATTTTCTTTATAGAATTAAGTAATACCTTAGTCACATTTATTGACTTGAATACTAATGATGATCCAACAATCTAAGTACCAGTGGTAGTAACCATGCTTGTATTGACCTCTGGTAGGTCAGTTTGTGTCTGCATTTCTTTTAGCACTGGTTTTCCTACTTCACTAATTACTGATGGCACTGTTTCCTTGTGTACCTATTCCGGTTGATGTTGTTCCGGAGCCTTTAGCTCTGTATGTTGTGTTGTCTCTGTCTGTGACTCAGTTTCTACCTTTCTCTCTGTATCTTCTGTTGGTTTCTCTATTTCCCCTGCTACCAGAGGCTCATTTGCCATATCTGACTTATTAGTTGTATCTTTATCTACTATTATGTTGATCTTCTGAGTATCAACATTTATAGTATATAGGACTTCAGAATTAGGATTGTTATCCTTTACATCCATACTTTCTATTATCAGTTGATCTTCAGTGGTTGTTATTTTCACCGGTGGGGTAGGTTGTCTTTAACTTTGATGCTTGGTGGTCCACCAATTTTACCTTTCCCCTTATCTCTATCTTTCTGATATACCTTTATAGGTTTAGGGTTCTTGTACTCTTCTTGTTTTTCTTTGTCAACCAGGAATATATCCCATCCATCTTTTGTTTCCTCTATGACTTCATTTACTCTTCCTGCCATTAGTGAAATATGCCAGTGTGCAATAGAGAATACTGATTGGTTTGCTTGAGCAATCAAATCATCAATTTCCTTTGGAGAGTTTACCGGATATACAGTAAGTAGCTTCTCTATTTTTATTTTCTTATCTAATTCTATCACTGCTTGCCTTCTGGCCTCAAGTCTTTTGAATAAATCATCAGGAATTTCATTTGCTACTTCCATCAAAAATTTCTTGTACATGTCCATATGCAATATAACACTGTTCTCAACTTTCTCTTTCTCATCAACAGTTAGAGTGTCATAAATTTTCTCTATGTTTTTCAGTTTTCCTTCCTCTGTGATTTCATTTAGAAGTATATCAAGAGGTGCCAAGTCTCTATTTGTCCTTTTCTTCTTCTTAGGTGTCAGCTTCTTCTTTGGTGTGGCCTTTCTAACCAGAGATCTTACTACTTGTTGCTTTTGCCTTGTTCTTCTAGGTGAAGGTGTGGTTGCCAGTGAGGGATCTCTTTTTCTAACAACTCTTTTAAAAGTTGCTAGCATGTCATCTTCCGAAGAAGTACCTATCGGTGATAAGTGAGTTTCAGGTTGTGGAGCTGCCAACTCATCCTCTGTTATGCTAGTTTTCTTCAATACATCTTCCTTAATGGCTTTTTCTTGTCTGGATCCTTTCCTTACAAATGCCTCAACCTTCTTTACTCTTTTCTTTGATTGTATTTGTCTTTCTATAGTCTCAGCACTACCAAATACTTCTTCCTTAGATTCATTGGGGGCTTCCAGAAGTGCTTTGGCATATGTTTCAACTTTGTGGTCATCTGTTTCATAGCCCATCTCGGTTACCCAAATTATCCTTGGGATGATTGCTTCCATCTTTCTTAATGACAAAGCATATATCATCTTTGTATTTGTCTACTATTTTCTAAGATAACCTTATTCTTTTCTTCATTTTGGTCTTTAATGCTTGGAAAAAGTCATGAATATTGTTCTCCTTGTTCTCACCCATGTTATTGAATAGTTCAGTCAATTGTTTTCCTACCGATATGTCATATCCAAGTTCTTTATAGCCTATACCAGGAACCTATTTTGTTATGTGTAGCATTAGGCATACTAACAGATTTCCAAATTTGAAAGTTCCTTTCTTGTCCTTCTTGATTTTTCCAAGGTTGTCAATTAGTTCATCCTTTAACCATTCACATATGTCAATTTTTGCATTATCTGTTACCATATCATAAGCACTCTTAATGCATAAACTTGAAACTAAATTAAGTCTATTAGCATGAGTGGCTTTATAACCTAATATCATACTGATGAATCTCACATTGATATCTTTTACATCATTAACCCTTAGAGATCTCTTGTTGAATGTTGCACCAGTTAGGTCTATAACTAGGTCATTGGGAACCTTCTTGGTTTTATCTAGTCTCTTACCGATGGTTGGTAACCCTATGACATCTTTCATAGCTTCCTTGGTGATCTTATGGATTGCATCTAACCAAAAAAATTCTCCATGAACTCTGTTTAAGACTATCCTAATCACATCCTTAGGAAATTCAAGAATGCTAAGGATTTCTGTGAATCCTAGGGTTTCAATAATCTTGTGTTCATCTTTAACATTGTTGGTATCATCACATATCATGGTTTTATACATGGTTTTGATTTCCTCATCTCCTTACTCTTCAATGTTGCAGTGGATGTACATTCTGGGGTCTTCAGCATATACAACTCCTTTAGGGATTTGAGAAAAAGCACCTAAGGTATCATCCTTCTTTGCTATCTTGGGAACTAACTGAAATATGGGCCTAGGTCTTTTAATTACTTCAACAATAGTAGGGTTTGCTATGTATTCAATTGCAGAGGTGGATGCCATGATTAAATACCTTTTACTACCTTGGGTGGATGATTGCTTGGAGTGTTCTTGCTTCTTGCTCGAAATGCCTTAGCTCAGAATGTTCGCACTCTCTGAAAATTTGAAATCATGGTGAAATGAAATGGAGCCAAAACCTTACTTTATAATGTCTTTTCACCATCTACCACATTAATTATATGCCGGTTAAGTATTCACTTAACATTGTCTACCGGTAACAAGTAATTTTCAACTTCTTATCTCTAACCGAGGGAATAATTAGCACATGTGTCATTTGATTGCCAAACCCTCAAGGAAATTTTCTTCAATTAGATGAAGAACTTCCTACCGGTGGAGCACTGCTTTGTCCTGGTGGTGAAGCATCACTTTGTCCTACCGGTGAAGCATTGGTTGGTTCTATTGGTCGAGAAGTGTAGTCACATAAATCTGTCCATTTTAATTAAATGAATATTTCGTATTTATTTGATTAAAAATCCACTAGCCATCAGTTAATTAAATTAATATTTAATTAATTCATCCCAAACATTCTTCTATTAATTAAATAAATTATTCAATTTATTTTAATTAATTCATTAAATCAAATTCACAATCAATTAAATAAATAAAATCTATTTATTTAATTAAATACCCCTATTCCTCTTTTAAATAAATTAAATAAAACATTTATTTAAATCATTATCCCCCCCCACTTGCATTTTCCTACAAATGCAACTTGCACACATTTTGAAATAAATGAATTTTTATTTTAATAAAATCCTATTTTCCCTCACCCACCAAATCCACTTGCAAAATCTAATCCCCTTCTAGATTCTTCTAACCCCTTCCTAATTAACTTAATCCATCCCCTAAATATTGTCACATTTCTAAGCAAAATGGAGACACTTCTCAAAATCTAAAAGTCTTTGATAACCATTGAAGGTTTTCAACCTTCAACCACCAAAAACCCCAAAGTCTTTGAAAACCATTAAAGGCTTCCAACTTTCAACCACTTAATCCCCAAAGTCTCCAATAACCATTAATGGTTAACTCAAACCCTCCCACATGGTTAAAACATTTGTTTTGACTCAACCTCTACTCAACCCAAGGGTCTCATCAGGTCATTAATGCTTTGACCATGATTATCTCTTAATCATTTGCACAAAGGTTTATCCTTGGATTAACTCCTAATTCAGTGGGTAAACCTAACTTAGACTTGACCCTTAACCTTTAGATAACCATGAGGTCTTCTCAGGCCTTTAATGCCTCCAACCTCTTCTTTCAACCCAACCCTATGTTGACATTTGTCACCATTTTATTGGTGTCAATTGTGCACATGGATCCCCGACTTCCAAGCTTGACCCTTGATTAAACCTTTCAATCCTGGCCATCCATTGCTCCATTTTTCCTATAAATAGAGCCCATTCCTTCATAATCCAGATCCTGAAAACTTGTATGCATCTAAGCTATAGATATTTTAGAGAGCATTTTAGCATAAGCAATCTAACATCTTGTCTTTTTGGTTAAAATACATCATTTTAGCATTAGTATTAGCTTTTCATTTCATATTTGGAGCTATACTACAATCTCAATCCTCCATAAGCATCCATAGTGCAAAAAGCTGCTGAGAGCTACACTATTTTGGAACTTGGAGAGGAGAGGAACAAGGGAGAAGGAGCTAATCTCATGCTAAGAGATAGTTGGAGATGTCTCATTGTCTTTACTTCTTTAGTTAGATTCATTAGCATGTTTTTAATGTCTCTCTTGGAATGCCTTCATATGTTTTAGTTTTTGATTGACTAACGCTAATGCTTTGTGTGTTTTGTGTTCTTCGATCTTAAACTAACCTTGTGCCATTTAGGAGGGCGTCAAGAAGTATTCCCAATATTTAGATCAGCTTTTCTAATCCATTGTTTTGAGAATTCTTGCTTAACCTCTTCAACTTTTTCTTTACCTTTCAAGCTAGCACTTTTGTTGTCTACGGGTGTTCCTTTACTTCTACAAAATTTAGCAATATGCCCAATCTTGTTACATGCATAACAAGTTAAATTATTCTTCTGAATAACTTTCCCATAACCTATGTCGGTTTGTGTTCTGCATTGGTTTGATAAATGTCCAAATCTTCCACAAACATAACATCTCACATTCATTCTACAGTTTTCAGAGTTGTGACCAACTTTGTTGCATTTTGAACATTGATCAGTGGGTGTATTGATATTCTGATAATTCCTAGATCTACATTCATTTTCTCTATGACCATACTTATTACAGTTACAGCATTTTCCATTGAATTTATAAGCATTAGGTTGTCTTACCGGTTTGCTATGATCCTGAGTATTTGTAGTATTGGAGCTTTCACAAAATTCAAAGCCAATTCCAAAAGTGTCACCTTTAGGTTTTTGATTCTTCAGCAAGGTACCAAGTTCCTCTGAGATTTTCTTGAATTTTTCTTTGTGTTGATTTGCAGTTTCCAGTTCTCTTTCCAAGATTTCTTTTTGTCTCATCAGTTCATTTGACTCATTCTGAGTATGCATCAGATCTATCTTCAACATGTCATTTTCATAGTTAAGTCTTGTGTTCTCATTTGTTGCATCACTTAGTCTTCTGGTCAATTCTTCTTCATTCTTCTTCCTATCCTCAATCTCTTTGCAAAATCTCATAGTCATATCCTGCATTTCATTTTTTGTTGTCATGATCTCTTGTTTCAACTTGCTTATCATATCATTAAGTGATTCTTTTTCATCATTCTCATTTTGCAGTTTTTCACAAAGTTCTCTTCTCTTATTTCTTGCAACAGTAAAATTTTATTGAAGTGCCTAAATGATATCCTGAGAAGCTCTGAAATCATCTTCTAATTTGATATTTTTCAATTTCTTTGCATCATAGTCTGTAAGAGCTCCTTCAAGTTGCTTCATCAGATTTTCCATCTTTATCGGTGTCGAGATCTTCCTCAAGATATTAGGCTTCTGAAAATAGAGGACCAAGCTCTGATACCAGTTGTTAGGGGTCCCACAGATACTAAGAGGGGGGGGTGAATGAGTATCTGACTGGTAATAAGAATTTCTTAAGTTAAAATATGCAGAACATAATATAACAGTGTACCGATATGCAAGAAATAATGCAATAAACAGAATCAACAATAGCCACATAAAAAGTACACCATAACACAAGATGTTTAACAAGGAAACCCGGTGTGGGAAAAACCTCAGTGGGATTTGTGACCCACAATATTCACTCACTAGCTAATAAGAGAATATTACTTACAATAGGGGCCTGCACATGCAGGAAGGCCAACTGCCTAGAGCTCACTGCTCAATGAGAAGTCACACTGACTTACAATAAGGATTATACTAATCCAATGACTTGTACTAATTTACAATAGCATCTTCAATGCCAGATTCAGTACCGGTTCCTGCTCTATTCTTTACATATACCATTGACCTATATTTCGCACATTAGGTCTACCTAATATTTTCCTTAATTCATCTCTATCACTCTTACAAATGTCTACAATGATCTCCTTTATATATAAGAGTCATTTTACAATTTTCCAAGTCGGCTTACAATAATAAACAAAATATTATATAACAAAAATCTTGTCAGCCTCTGTGTCGGTATACTTGTTTTCTTCTGTTCCAGTGCTAGTGTCCTGAGTGATCTGCTGATGCCGGTGCACTATCTTGTCAGTGTAATGCTTTGCCGGTATAATGTCTTGCCGGTGCCATAGGATTGCAAGGTTGTCATCAATGACAAAACCTTCAATCACATACAATGTCTCATTGGAGTGTGCATATGCCAACAGGTAGAAGTGTCACAAGCTACATCTCTGTCTGCGATATGTGATGGATCCATGTTGGCCTGTGACAAAGAAAAAATATAAAAAACGTTAGCGAAATTACATAGTACACAACATGAACAACATGAACTTTGTAGACAAAAAGAGTATTAAATAATAAAAAGATGTTGTCATCAAAATCATTGTAAATTTTTTAATTCCTTACCTTTACTTTATGTAGACTATGCAGGATCCTCAACTAAATGGTTGACGATGTTTGTAGTCAACGACCTATTCCCACCAAGGGTGACAGCATCACACAGGGACTATACCTGAAATCAACACCATCAATTGAGCATCATAAGAATTACTACATTTGTAAGTTGATAAACAATAAATACATATGTATCATAAGCATCAGAAGCATCACATGATGTGTCATCATATATGTAATTGAGCATCACAATTACCATCACATATCATGTGTCATCATAAACATGTAATCCATCACATATGTATCATAAATCACCACACATCACATTGGTAATAAACAATCCATGTTCTATAAATAAACACAAAGTTCAAAAAATGTCACATGCATCATCATAAACATGTGATCCATCACATATGTATTTTAAATCAACATCCATCACATAGCATCATCATAAACATGTAATCCATCACATATGTATCATAAATCACCATCCATCACATAGGTAATAAACAATCCACGTTCTAGTAATAAACACAAAGTTCAAAAAATGTCACATGCATCATCATAAACATGTGATCCATCACATATGTATTTTAAATCAACATCCATAACATAGCTAATAAAAATCCAATTTCCATAAATAAACACAGTTTTAAAATTGTCACATAAATAGTCACTCTGCCTATCTCCATTTCCACATTAAAAGGTGCATCATGAATTAATTATGTAATGGCATTAGAATTCAAAACATAATGAATTAATTATGTAAAAAAAATTCTATGAAGAATTCAATATTAAATAGATAATATACTAATCGCATACCTCATACATTTCATTATTCATCATCATGAACATCAAGGTCATCATCGCCAACATCATCATCATCATCATCATCATCATCATCATCATCATCATCGTCGTCGTCGTCGTCGTCGTCGTCGTCGTCGTCGTCGTCGTCGTCATCGTCGTCGTCATCATCATCACCATCACCATCACCATCACCATCACCATCACCATCACCATCATCATCATCATCATCGTCTTCTTCTTCTTGTTCTTCTATATCGTCATTGAGAAATTGTCGATCATGATCATCATCCACTTCATCTTCTACTTCTTCAGTATCTTCTTCTTCCATCACATTATACTTTATCGGCCTTCCTCTTGGATCATGTCTAACAACAAATGACCAACTTGGTTTATGTGGAACCTCTGAGTAAAATACTTGCTCACATTGGCTTGGAAAAACATAGGGTTCATCCCCAACTGGTTCAAATGACCTTGTATTTAGTATTATAAAACCATTATCATGTTCAATAATAGTTCTATCAAGATAATTTTTATTCAATCGTAGCCTATACCATTTGACGACGAACAAAACTAATTTGAAGGAATTAAAGTCACACTCAAGTATATCATCCAAAATGCCATAGTATCGATTTTGAGACTATTGAGGATGAATGTCATTTCTTGATGAAATATGTGTCACCTCAAAGACTGCAGTGATGCCAGAATCACAAGTTTTCCTCGTGTCATCCAACTTTTTATGCGAAATTTATGACCATTGCAGCACATAGCGTTGTGGTGTTTGACCTGTGATATGTCAAACATGTAAAATTTATTATATTGTGAGTTGATAAACATATGGGTGATTAATAAATTTATACGTACCTATTTATCTCTTAAACCATATGCTAAATCAATTTCCCTTTACGTAACATTGGAATCTCCATTACGATGTGCTTCTTTAACCAATGAAGCCACACCTTCCCATGTTAACGTGCATCCAGAATTTTGACAACGTTCAATCCATACCGTCATCCAATCAAGATTGTTTGTAATATACAAATGTAGTGCATCCCACTCTCGACCAACTGTACAAAAAATAAATAGACATCTTACAATCGATTTATTTTGAAGATTAAGAATTAATTAACTACAATAACATCTTATAATTACCTCTCACTTTCCTCAATCTACCTTTCCCCATCAAGTACTCCCCTTCAAATTTGTTAATGGTGTTGGGATCCCAAATGCGATCCACGTGGATCTTTGCTGCAAACTTAGGAAGATATTCAGAAATGTACACCATAGTCTAGTATACCATATATCACTCCACATTAGAACCCTCAGGATGTGCTCTTTGTCAAACCAAAGCCTTCAAAAATTTCAAGTGCCTCTCAACCATCCACATTGACCTAGTGTGTACAGGTCCACACAATTCAATCTCCTCAACTTGGTGTATGAGGTAGTGTTCTTGTGCATTGAAAAAAGCTGGAGGTAGACACTTTTGCATTTCACACATTAAATGAGGAATTTTTCTCTTCCAATATTTTATATCGTCTTTATGGATTTCTTTACATGACAACCACCTACAAGGCATTCAAGACGCAAAAAAAATAATTACATAAGAAGTAAAACAAATCGCAAATATAATATCTATACAATGAACTAAACAAATATCACTACTTACCTCATGTATTTTCCAAGATCATATATGACTTGCTTGACATTATTGTCGAAGTCATCTGGGAGAGATAGAGGTAGAACGTACTGCAACAATTATAAAATTATCTTTTCATTTTTTTGTAACATAATGAAAAGTACATGTACGCACAGTACTTAAATACATACTAAAAACAAAAGAACATGAATTACCTTAATGAAGGTATGCCAATCATGCGTTTTCATCCCTAGCCCAAATTCACTTTTCTTTGATATGAGATTGTTTATGTTTGTAGCAAATCCTATGGGAAATCAAATTTTTCGTATGACTTCTTTTATAGAATTGCTTTGTTGGTCCGTTAATAACCAAGGAAGCTCACTTATATTAATCTAGTATCCATGGCTATTTGATTGAATGACATTTATCATTGCATGATTGGAATCCTGAATGTCACTACATATTTTGACAATTTTTTCTTTGTCACTGCCTTCCATCCAATATTTTCCATACTGTCTCTGTTATATTCTTTCCAATATGCATACTATCAAACAAATGAACAATTTGTAACCGCTCATAGTAGGGCAACCTACTAAATTGTCGTGGATAACATTTATTCCCTTAGGAAGGTGGTCATTTATGCCTTCACGACCTTCATGATCATCAATCACATCATCAGTAAACAAAACAAAATAGAAAAGATGTTTTATGACAAACCGATAGATGGAATGGCATTACCTTGATGATTAATTCTATTATATTCCAACTTCCACAAGTGAGGTGTCATTCTTCGTGGCTTTGATGTATTCTCTTCTTTCCCATTGAAAAGATGTTTTTTCAGTATTTCGATACTTGTGATTTTTGTGGAGAAAGTGGCTATACTCATCAAACACCTACTTTCCTAAACTTTTTGAATGACGAGATTTCATCTTTGGACCACAAACAGGACATGCAAATTTTCCCTTTGTTTGAAGACCTACAAGATAATGTATAATTGGATTAAATATGATAATTTTTTGAATAATAATGTTCATGCACAACTTAAACACTATAACATACCACAAAAATGTGTTAGCCCCGGGGCATCGTGTATTGTCCATAAAAGCATCGCATGGAATTGAAATTGTCTTTCTCCTATTGGTCTAGAGACGTCATACATAGTGACACCATTCCATAACTCCAGCAACTCATCAATAAGAGGCTCGATATATACATTCATATCTTTAACTTTGTACTTACCTAATCGAATGAACAAAAACATTACATAATTATTATGACCATTTTACTGCAATATTTATAATTAAATTTAGACGACTATATTTAAATGATAAAATACCTGGAACAATCATTGCCAACATTATGTGCTCCCTCTTTATTGACATCCATGGAGGAATGTTATTGCTGATTAAAAAAATAGGCCACACTGAGTAAACAGATCTCATCTCTCCAAATGGATTGACACCGTCCGCTGCCAATGAAAGCCTAAGATTACGAGGTTCTTCTTTAAAGTGTGGCCACTTTTCCTCTATGTCCATAAATGCTGAACCATCCATAGGAATTCGAATAATGTCATCTCAACTTCTATTGTGTGCATGGTAACAAGCTAGTGCACTTGAATAATCATTGCATACGTGGAATAATGGGAATATAGCGAAGAACCTTGCGAGGAACCCTTTTTGTTATTTGATCTGTTCGATATCTACTGATATGACATTCAGGGCATTCAGTTCAAAATTCATGTTGTTTGTGATATATAATATGATCATTGGGACAAGCATCTATTGCTTGATACTCCATTCCAATATCTTTCATAATGGCAGATAATTCTCGGTATGAGCGAGGTAGAATATTTGATGGTGGTAACAAAAACTCACCTATCAATCTACAGAAAAAAATATAATTTGTTATAATAAAGAAGATTAATGGTACAACATGATTTACAGTTTATTATGACATATATGACATACCTTAACATACGTGACATTGTTATGTTGGATAAACCATTCATAACCTTCAAGTTCACCAACAACAATATAGCGAAGAGAAGAGTTGCCTACGAGCCTTCGTAAAGGGCCTCAGATGCCTTCTCAAGTAGAGGGACATCATGAACAACATCAAGGTCATCTTCATCATCATGATCAGTTGCGCGAGTACTAAATGAGTCATGGATCAATGTATTTTTACCATCATCTTCAATTGTGTTTTCTGGCTCATGATCATCATCTTCCATGGGATCATTATCTTTAGCTTCGATATTCACACCTCCATGTTCATCCACTTTGAAAACCATATTCTCATGGTTGTGTTGATCCATACCATGTGCTCCGGGGTGCTCGACCTATATAAAATTGATAAACATAAATAAACTGTGATCATGATCTCATCATCACGTGATTTATTATGTATATAAATTGTCGCCACGATATAATGAAAAAATTACCAATGCATGATAATCATGTCCACCTTCAATGTGACCATGCAGCCTACAATGTTTCTTCATTGTTTTGATTAAAAGTCTTCTAGTCTTTAACCCCTTACAAATTTTGCATGGACAATAACATTTTCCATTACCTTTTCTTTTCAAGTTAGACCACAATCTAGCAATTGTCTCCTTATTTTGTTGTTCGTTGATATTGTCTAACATGGTCTTTCTTCACAAGCAAGAAAATAGAAATTATCATCATTGAACAGAGCATCTTATTGAATTTAGATTTCTAGTTTGCTTATGGTACATCACACAACATGGTAAACAAGAAATACTCAATAAATAACAGGATTCATTGATCTAGTATTATCACAATCTACACTTGGCCTTCAATATTTTCTCTTCCTAACACTGTTTATCCATTACCTGTCAAGTACAGAACTCTAAAACCTGTGGCTATTAAAATACATAAGACAACATTGTAGCATCTTATAATCATCTGTTATAAAACCAAAGCACTTGGGAGTGATTCTTTTGTTTGTCACAGTCCAGGAAAACGGTGTCTACTGGAGACTTGAATAATTGACTAAAAAGATTTTTAATTCCTTTTCTTTTTCCTTCTAATTTTTTCACTGTCACTTCCATCCTCTGAGTCAGATGCCCTCGACCTTTTCTTTCTTCTTGTTTTTTCATACTCATAGTCATTCTTTGAATTATTTTTCTTTCTTGGTGACTCCTTACTGCTTTCACTGTCAGTTTCACTCTCAGAATCTTAGTCTGATGTATCAGAATCTGACGAACCTGATGAACTAGAAGAATCATCATTAGAGGTAGATTCATCTGACACAGGAATAGACTTTTGCTACTCTGGAATGATGTTCTTGATGTTAGATGCGTTTACCTTATTTACTAACCCATTGATACTCTTCTGAAGGCCATCCCATGTCATGCACTGGTATTCCACACTGCTCTTGTCTTCCACATCTTTCATCATTTGAGCCAGCTTAAATGGGGGAATGTAAACACCCCCACTTCTTCCAACACCCTTCTCAGCTCCTCTTACAACACCTTTGCCATTCCCATTCTAATATGGAGCAGACACAACACCATAAGTTTTCACTTCCACTGCCTCTCTATCCTTCTTGTTTCCAAAAGCCCCTTTACCACTTAATTCGTGCTTATTTCTATACATAAACCCATCAAGAAGCATGAGGTTTTGCATATAAGCTCACCCAAATATTTTATAGTTATTTTTCATCAAGATTCCCTCAGGAGCTGGCAGATCCTACTTCCATACTTTAATTTTGTTTTCTCAAAGGACAATCCTAAAAATCCATGCATTGCAAACAACTTTTTACACCTTTGTTGGTTGTGGTGGCGTCACAGAGAGTTTACATCAATAAATGAAGAACATGCCAATGCTTTTAATGCAGCAGTAGAAGTCTATCTCTTATTCAATATTTCTAGTGAAACCCCCATGATCTTTTGTTGGAGTAGAATTTGTTATATTCTAGAAAGGGTCTTGTCCTTTGTTGATGTGATATTCATCTACCTCAAGAAATAACTGTTCTTTTCTCCACCAAGAAGTGGAACTAAATGAAGATCTAGCACCATGAAATAAATCCTCAAAAGGATTACTATAGTTAGTTTTGGTAGATAATCTGGGTAAAATAATAATGTGGCTTTAGGAAACATTATGTACTAGCTTAGCATACTCTAACAACTTTGGTGCGACATGCTACATCCAATTAAGTCTCCATTGGTATCTCTATTGTGTTTATGGATTGGGATTCAATGTACTCTTTTTATACACAGATTTTACTTTCAACTGAGGAGGTTTGTATGTACTTACTTGTCTTTCGATTGTATTCCTATTTCAAGAATTTCTTCTATCAACAAATCATTTGTTGTAAGTTGTACAAGTGGAAGCTTGAGCATGCCTTCCATGCTAGCCTTGTTGATATGTTCAACACCATCTTATGCAACAAATCTTTAGAACTCCACTATTTCATTGAAGAGTGAGTAGTAGGGACAATCTAGGACACTTACAGAGGTTTTGCAAGAGAGATAAATAGACCTAAATACTATGTCTTAATAATGATCAATAGGTAAATAGATAAGAAACTCTCAATATCAAAATGACTTTCTCAATTGTCTTTACTAGAAATGGATAGATCTGCTAATAATGGCTTTATGACTGTATGTCAACTTTAGACTCAATCCAAGAAGAGCTAGAACTAATATGTGATATCTAGATTTATGATCTCTATAATATAACAATCCCATATTTATGTTTCCGCGCATCTATACTACAACACAAACATCATGCTAGTGTTCAGCCATAGCAATTGATATCCTAATTATAGAATGTGAAATATGCACATAACTATGAATAAAGATTAAGAAAACAAAGAAAGATGCTTATTGCAAACATAAATGACTAATGGACAAGAATTGAATTCATTGTAGATAGTTTTGAATATCAAATTCACTTATTTGTGTGCATTTACTAACTCGTGTACTTGTGGCCAACCATTTATCTCTTTCATAAATTAAACACTTATTAATAACATTAAATGGCTGAGTAATTATGTTTTAGTTGAAATTGAAAATAAAATATTGTATTTCAGGACAGCTCACACTATTCCCTATCATATTTTAGACTCTCGGTTTTGTTAGTAGTGGTTTGATGTCTTTGGAGTTGATCATTGCATTTCTTTAGTTACGTTTGCCAGCATACTCCCAACCTGTGCCAAAATGGGACCTTTGGAACAGGGTATGGACATCCATCAAAGCATAAAAGATAGAGGAATTTTGTCAGATGTAGTTGCAACTGCACAAAATGGATTTGTTGAGAAGGCTTTAGAAACTTTCAAGCAAATGCAATCGGCAGGTGTAAAGCCAAATTCCATGATCATTGCTACTATCCTCCCTGCCTGTGCCAAAATGGGAGATTTGGAACAGGGTATGGACATTCATCGAAGCATAAAGGATAGAGAGATTTTGTCAAATGTTGTAGTTGTAACTGCCCTGGTAGACATGTATGCAAAATGTTGAAGCATAGACAAGGTACGTGAACTATTTGATAGAATGCCTGAAAGAAATGTTGTCTCATGGACTACAACGATTGTTGGATATGCACAAAATGGATTTGTTGAAAAGGCTTTAGACACTTTCAAGCAAATGAAATTGGAAGGCATAAAGCCAAATTCCACAACCTTTGTTAGCATCCTCCCTGCCTGTGCAAAAATGGGAGCTTTGGAACAGGGTATGGACATCCATCAAAGCATAACGGATAGAGGAATTTTGTTAGGTGTTGTACTTGCAAATGCCCTAATTGACATGAATGCAAAATATGGAAACATGGACAAGGCTCGTGAATTTTTTGATACGATGTCGCAAAGAGATGTGATCTCATGTGAACAATCAACATGCACGTATACGAGAGGAAGGGATTGCTGCTATAAAATTGAACGCTCACTCCTCACTCACAATTCTATGGTTTTACGAGATTAAACTAGGACAATTAACCACCGCATGTAGATTTTTTGCAACATGAAATTAAAAACTAGGGCAATTTGAATCTACCTCCTGCACAGGATTGCCTTCAACGCGGGTTTGATGTTCTTGGGGGTTGAAGTCGCCACGGATGCCTACATGGGATTGCAATTCACAAATGAATTCCCCGCCTCTTTTTATTTTGTAATGGCCGCTGTCGTCGGAATTACGATGAACTCGAGCACTTTTTTGAAAAAAAGAAAATTCTCATTGCTAATGCCTTCTTCGTAGAAACCAAATGGGAAATTTCCATCGGAATTATGACGAATGTAATGCCCCTACCCTAGTCGGACTTGTAAAACCTGTTTGACCTTGATTGACTTCCTATGTGGCATTCTTGAATGGTAGGTTAACCGTGATGCAATGTGTAGTTTAGATAATATAAATAATTGTGCATACTTATTATTGTGCTCTTGCATCGATTCTTGTGTAAATGTAATTGTTTCCTAACTCTTGTGATAAATCTCGACCTAACGCCCTCATTGAATATGTATATGTATATGTATGCTTGCATGAATTCATGGGTGCAGGAGATTGCAGGTACAACACCGCCTAGGGCGAGGTTCATCTTCTTTGGGATTTGCAGGGTTGAGTATACCTCCTTCATCCTTAGAATTCGGATTTGGTGGTCATAAAACTCTCATCTTGCCTTAGCCATGGTCAGGTGAGCGTCGTGTGTGGTTCATGGGGCCTCTCTTTTCGTTGGGTTGTGTGTCGTGTGATTTGGTGGACTTCCTTGGTTTGCGTGCCTTGTGCGGGGTAAGTGGAATTTGTTATCCTAAGTATTCAATTCAATTTAATGTGTAGATGTACGCATTAGTAATGTAGAAAATTAAAATGGGTAGATTCTTTTATATGAATAATCGTTAATTTAAAGAGATCGCTTTAATTAGAATTGTAGCAAGCTTAAAGTATTTAACTTAGATTAATGTGCTCATTTATGCATTTGTAATTGAGAAAATTAGAATAAATAGATCTCTTTCACGAGATTAGTCATTTATTAAAAAGGTCGATTTATTATGTTATAGCGAGTCAATTTAATAGTTAATTTTAATAATAATGAATTTAATGACTTATGCGTTTTAGAAAGGAAAAATTTAAAGTCATTTGAGAAATAGAAATAAATTAATCATTTTCGCATTTTGGAAGAGAAAGGGTAAATTTTATTATTTAAAGGAAATAATTCTTTTTACTTGTAAAGTTGATATAGTATAAAGGATTGATTTTTGGAAATTTAAATTAATTTAAATACCTAACCCTGGTTAGTAGTTCATAATATAAAGTGTTGGCTAAAGTAATATGGAAAAATTTAAAATTAGAGTTAAATAAGAAATGGAAGCTTTTTAATTTTAATAAGAAAAACGAATAAGAAGTATTGAATAATGGAAAGGAATGATTTTCATTTTTCATTTTCTTTTATTTTAAAAATAAATGCCTAAATTCGAAATTGAAAATTAGGTCAAAAATGGGGTTTCTCATTTAACCTAGTTTTTGAAATGTTTTTGGGGGTTCTTTCTTTTGGTCATCTTTTTGGAAAAAAAAAAGGGTTTTTGGAAGAGAGATTGGGGATTTTGGAAAGATGGAGTTTGAGAGCAGCAGATTTGGGGGCTCATCATCAAAATCCTTCCAGGAAAGCTTGTTGAGGTAGGAATCTCTTTTATCGATTTGTTTAAGTTTTTTATAAAAAAAAAAAAGAGAAGGAAAAGGGGCTTGTATGTTGTTCTTACAATTTTGGTGTTTCTGATTTTCCATTGTTTGCCCATGAGTAAGTTTCATTGTAGAAAATTGTTAAAGATTAGTTTTGTTGGATCTTTGTGTGAGAAGAGAGCTTCCTTGTGCCAAAGATTTGCTTAATGGGAGGGTTATTCAACAATTTCTTCTATTATTTTGAAACCCTTGTCATTCAAAAAAAAAAAAAAAGAGAAATGGTTGTGACTGTGATTGTTTTCAAAAAATGGGGTTTGTTGGAAAGTGTTTTAAGTCTGTGTTTTCAGATTGTGTGGGTTATTTTGGAGAGTTATTCATCTTTTATCAGTATTTACATATACTAGTTTTTAAAAAAAAAATTATATTCAATAAGTAAAAATAATGTTTATGAGAGTATTTCATGACTGAGAAGATTTCTTTTGACTGCACATTTTGGCAGTTTGTTGGGTCTATTAATGTCATTTTAAAAGAAAATTTTAAAAAAAAAAAAAAAAGAAAAAAAAAAATCTATTTCAAACCCCCCCCATGCTGCTGGAAGGTCACAGGCTGCCACGGGTAGCACTGTTACCAGTTGGTAGCAGCGCTACCATTGGTAGCGAACTACTACCAAATGGTAGCAGCGCTACCAGAGGTAGCGGCCTGCTACCATTTGGTAGCAGCGCTACCAATGGTAGTGTGGGCTACCAAGGGGGCCCACGTGGGGGTCCACGTGGGTAACCCCAATTTAATATTTTTTTTTATTTTTTATTTTTGTTTAATTAGTTTTTAATTATTGTTTTTTTTTTTAAAGAAAAAAAAGGGGGCAAAAAGAACAATAAATTAATGATATGTTAGTAAATGGAAAAAAATATATAATGATTTTAAATGGAGTTTTTAATTATTTAAATTTAGTCTTTTGCTTCTTTATTTATTTAATATTATTTAAGTTGAGTATTAAATAATATTTGGAATTTAGAATATTGATATTTAGATAACCCATATAGTAGTATGTGCGTTTGCTACACTCTGATTTATATAAATGACATTAATAATTATTAATTATAAACTATGGTTAAATGTGGGTGTTATTTCTAATTGGTTAGATATAAATTGGGATTCACGTATACTTGTTTTATATATACGCAAGAGATTTATAAATCATTGGGGGGTGTTTTCTTTTCATTTCAAAGGTTCCTTTTTGAGTATATTTTCATTGATTAGGGTATAGTTGTGTTTCTAGAGCGAGGTACTAGTGTATAGTTCTAGACCAATATGTCAGTGATGTGTATCTAAGGATTAAGTAACATATCTGGATGAGTGATGCTTACATTTATGTGAACCTGGTTGGAAAACTTGTAGAGATGTATTTATGGACCAAGGTGGTCATTTGTATACTGGATGTGTTCGCCTAAGTGGCAAAGATGTAAAAGACATGAAATTATGTATTCCTAACTATATTGAATGTCAAAGGGGTCTTGCAGTTGAGCAGACCCGGAGATGTAGCCCTTAGGGGTGAACTCCGAGATCATATCTATGTTATGCGATGTTTTAGCTTCCTTTGTTTCATGCTTTAAAGTTATCATGTATGGTTGTTAACTTGTATAAGTGTATGGTGGAAATTTAATGAATTTAAATCAAAGTGCATAAAATTATTCATCTTGGTAAATGTAGTAATCAGGTTCATAAAACATTGTAAATTATGATTATGGAAAAGTATTTGGTTTATGTTAAATAAAGAAGTAATAGGGAAATGAATCTCATTAGGATGCCTTTATTGTTTTAGCTTGATATAAGATGGCAAATTGATCGAATGTGTATGGGAAACAAGTTAGAATTAATGTTATAATTTCTAAGTTGAAATCTAAAGGATGAACACCATTAAGGTTTTTACTTTTTATCTTAGTAAATGAGTATCGCCATGTTAATTGAATTTCACTATATTGGATGAATTTATTTAGTTATTTAAGTTGTAATCTTATCAAATAATCCTTACCAAATTAACTTGATAATTGGGTGAACTCAACTATTTATCCATAATTATAACCCTAATAAAAGAATCTCTTATGATTGCAAAAATTGTACTAAAATGGGAAGCATTTGTATAAGTTGTTATATCTTAATCTCAGTAAATGTATATTCTCATATTAACTTCATTTAACTAAAAAGAGCGATATGCAATAAGATAATTGTATTTTAATCCTAATGGAAGAACGTCACCATGAACTTATATTTTAATCTTGAAATGATGAATATCATCTTGCTAACTATATTTTAAATTAAAGGATGAACTCATGTGTTCCTAATACCTTTTCACCTTAATAAAATTAGTCCATTTATTTGCACTATTAAAGCTTCAATGAATGAACTCTATGGCTTCTTGCATCTTATCCTCCATAAAAGAACTATGACTCATTAGTTGGTTATGCTTGAATTCAAATGATGGAACCCCACTCTATTAATGGAAGTTTAATCCTTAATGAACGAATCTCATCTTATTAGCCATACTTTTAATATTTAAGAAAGATATCAAATGTGGGTGGTTATCTTAAAACCAATGAATGAACTTCGTTATATTTATCACATTGAACCTTAAGGGAGGCCTCTTAAATTAAATAGGTGTTAAAGTGCAATGAGTAAATAACCTCACAATGGCCTCCTAACCACCCAAAGTAAATGAACGCTCCCTAAAATTATAAGATGTCAAATCATTGAACATATATATAATCATGTCATATGCATTATCCCGTAATAAAGATATCTGGCTTATTAGATCTATTGAGGCAAGTTGAGTTAGGTGTAAGGTTACATAATTGCATTGGGAAACTCCTTAGGTTCGTTTAGTCTTCCGCTATGTTATCTAAGTTTTAGATAACTCCAAAATATCTTAATGTTGTAACTAATTAGTAATACTCTTAACTATTATTAAAATATATATATTTACACTCTATTTGAGTGTTTTTAACTTAAACCCTTAGGGGTTTCCTGGCGGGGCATTACAACGAATGCGGGCATTTTTTAAAAAAAAATCAAATTTGGCCACAATTTACCTTCTCCATCAGAAACCTCAGTCAAAAATATAGTCCAAATGTATTAGTGGCACTTACATTCAGGCACACTTCCTAGAGCTCATTGCTCAATTACAAAAGGGCTATAACCTAGAGGAAAGCTCACTTCCTTACAGGCTATTACAATTGATTGCAATTATAAATTAATTGAAGTATATCATCTAACTATGCCAAAATGCAGTTTTGGTTAGGCTCGTATTATCTTTTACAACTGATTTGTCACTCTCTGCTCTATTTTCCTGCTCTGTCAAATACTAGAGCACCAAACCTTCAATCAAATTCACCTAACTTCTCACATTCGCTCATACAAACATTCCTTCCTCATAACATGTATCAAAATTCTTATCCAAATTGATCTTATATATCCACACCAACAAAAAGGGATCATTTAACATGTCGGCTTCCAAAAACTGCATAACACGCAACATGAAACGTGTATCGCCAAGTCAGCTCAATCCGACCACAAATCCAAATGTGGACCAAAATTAGAAGATAATAAGCTTCTCATAAGTCGACCTAATCACCTCAAACATGACTGATCACCAAAATTAACCCATCAAATCCACAACACACGTTACATAAAGACAGCTCTGCCCTAATTGAATTATTAGATACCGGACCTCTAAACTTGCACACAATTCAACACCGTATATCAGGATCATGAAATAATCTTCCTCAAACCTCAAACCAACTTCCTTAACCAATGCAACCAAAATTACAACACCAATGTCAAGGTATGCACCATGATCTCATGCTCTATCGGTTACCAAGTTCCACCTTCCAGACTTGTGCTTATGAACAAAATGACTTTTGGTAAGTCAAATCTATATACACTGGATGTGATTCCTGAACTGAGTTGTCATCAATGACAACCCCTAAGAACCTATCATGCATTAATCTTCATCAGAACGGTGTCTCTTGCCAACATTTTGCACACGTAGAAATTAATTTCTAGTTGCAAGTATACTATCAATGATGGAATTTGCACAAAACTATACTCTTTCTATGTAGGAGGAAATTCAATCTTAGTACTACAATTTATTGCAAGTGGCTACTTTTGTTCATATTGTTTATAGACATGCATATGATAGTACAAAGGACAATATAAATTATTTGGAGTGTCATTTCTATGTGAGTGATAACCGGATGGACTTGTCAGAGTTACTTTAATATATTTTCAACATATTTTATACAAATATAATAGAAAGATGAATCTAGATGATAAAACATCTTATATAGTCAAAATATTGTACGAGACAAATCAAGAATTCTCAAATTATTTTCAATTGTTGTTGTCCACACATGATAATTAGGTTCATCCACTTAAGTCATCCTAATATGATATCTACTTAAGCCATCCTAATTAGGTCCATACCCTTAAGCCATCATAATTAGGTCCATCCACTTAAGCCATCCTAATGAGATGTCCACTTAAGTCATCCTAGTTAGGTCCATCCCCTTAAGGAATCCTAATTAGGTCCATCCCCTTAAGCCATCCTAATCAGGTACATCCACTTAAGCCATCCTAATGAGATGTCCAATTAAGCCATCCTAATTAGGTCCATTCCCTTAAGATATCCCAATTAGGCCTATCTCCTCAAGCCATCCTAGTTAGGTCCATCTACTTAAGCCATCCTAATGAGATGTCCACTTAGGCCATCCTAATTAGGTCCACCCCCTTAAGCCATCCTAATTAGGTCCATCCCCTTAAGCCATCCTAATTAGGTCCATCCACTTAAGCCATCCTAATGAGATATCTAATTAAGCCATCCTAATTAGGTCCATTCCCTTTGAGTATATTTTCATTGATTAGGGTATAGTTGTGTTTCTAGAGCGAGGTACTAGTGTATAGTTCTAGACCAATATGTCAGTGATGTGTATCTAAGGATTAAGTAACATATCTGGATGAGTGATGCTTACATTTATGTGAACCTGGTTGGAAAACTTGTAGAGATGTATTTATGGACCAAGGTGGTCATTTGTATACTGGATGTGTTCGCCTAAGTGGCAAAGATGTAAAAGACATGAAATTATGTATTCCTAACTATATTGAATGTCAAAGGGGTCTTGCAGTTGAGCAGACCCGGAGATGTAGCCCTTAGGGGTGAACTCCGAGATCATATCTATGTTATGCGATGTTTTAGCTTCCTTTGTTTCATGCTTTAAAGTTATCATGTATGGTTGTTAACTTGTATAAGTGTATGGTGGAAATTTAATGAATTTAAATCAAAGTGCATAAAATTATTCATCTTGGTAAATGTAGTAATCAGGTTCATAAAACATTGTAAATTATGATTATGGAAAAGTATTTGGTTTATGTTAAATAAAGAAGTAATAGGGAAATGAATCTCATTAGGATGCCTTTATTGTTTTAGCTTGATATAAGATGGCAAATTGATCGAATGTGTATGGGAAACAAGTTAGAATTAATGTTATAATTTCTAAGTTGAAATCTAAAGGATGAACACCATTAAGGTTTTTACTTTTTATCTTAGTAAATGAGTATCGCCATGTTAATTGAATTTCACTATATTGGATGAATTTATTTAGTTATTTAAGTTGTAATCTTATCAAATAATCCTTACCAAATTAACTTGATAATTGGGTGAACTCAACTATTTATCCATAATTATAACCCTAATAAAAGAATCTCTTATGATTGCAAAAATTGTACTAAAATGGGAAGCATTTGTATAAGTTGTTATATCTTAATCTCAGTAAATGTATATTCTCATATTAACTTCATTTAACTAAAAAGAGCGATATGCAATAAGATAATTGTATTTTAATCCTAATGGAAGAACGTCACCATGAACTTATATTTTAATCTTGAAATGATGAATATCATCTTGCTAACTATATTTTAAATTAAAGGATGAACTCATGTGTTCCTAATACCTTTTCACCTTAATAAAATTAGTCCATTTATTTGCACTATTAAAGCTTCAATGAATGAACTCTATGGCTTCTTGCATCTTATCCTCCATAAAAGAACTATGACTCATTAGTTGGTTATGCTTGAATTCAAATGATGGAACCCCACTCTATTAATGGAAGTTTAATCCTTAATGAACGAATCTCATCTTATTAGCCATACTTTTAATATTTAAGAAAGATATCAAATGTGGGTGGTTATCTTAAAACCAATGAATGAACTTCGTTATATTTATCACATTGAACCTTAAGGGAGGCCTCTTAAATTAAATAGGTGTTAAAGTGCAATGAGTAAATAACCTCACAATGGCCTCCTAACCACCCAAAGTAAATGAACGCTCCCTAAAATTATAAGATGTCAAATCATTGAACATATATATAATCATGTCATATGCATTATCCCGTAATAAAGATATCTGGCTTATTAGATCTATTGAGGCAAGTTGAGTTAGGTGTAAGGTTACATAATTGCATTGGGAAACTCCTTAGGTTCGTTTAGTCTTCCGCTATGTTATCTAAGTTTTAGATAACTCCAAAATATCTTAATGTTGTAACTAATTAGTAATACTCTTAACTATTATTAAAATATATATATTTACACTCTATTTGAGTGTTTTTAACTTAAACCCTTAGGGGTTTCCTGGCGGGGCATTACAACGAATGCGGGCATTTTTAAAAAAAAAATCAAATTTGGCCACAATTTACCTTCTCCATCAGAAACCTCAGTCAAAAATATAGTCCAAATGTATTAGTGGCACTTACATTCAGGCACACTTCCTAGAGCTCATTGCTCAATTACAAAAGGGCTATAACCTAGAGGAAAGCTCACTTCCTTACAGGCTATTACAATTGATTGCAATTATAAATTAATTGAAGTATATCATCTAACTATGCCAAAATGCAGTTTTGGTTAGGCTCGTATTATCTTTTACAACTGATTTGTCACTCTCTGCTCTATTTTCCTGCTCTGTCAAATACTAGAGCACCAAACCTTCAATCAAATTCACCTAACTTCTCACATTCGCTCATACAAACATTCCTTCCTCATAACATGTATCAAAATTCTTATCCAAATTGATCTTATATATCCACACCAACAAAAAGGGATCATTTAACATGTCGGCTTCCAAAAACTGCATAACACGCAACATGAAACGTGTATCGCCAAGTCAGCTCAATCCGACCACAAATCCAAATGTGGACCAAAATTAGAAGATAATAAGCTTCTCATAAGTCGACCTAATCACCTCAAACATGACTGATCACCAAAATTAACCCATCAAATCCACAACACACGTTACATAAAGACAGCTCTGCCCTAATTGAATTATTAGATACCGGACCTCTAAACTTGCACACAATTCAACACCGTATATCAGGATCATGAAATAATCTTCCTCAAACCTCAAACCAACTTCCTTAACCAATGCAACCAAAATTACAACACCAATGTCAAGGTATGCACCATGATCTCATGCTCTATCGGTTACCAAGTTCCACCTTCCAGACTTGTGCTTATGAACAAAATGACTTTTGGTAAGTCAAATCTATATACACTGGATGTGATTCCTGAACTGAGTTGTCATCAATGACAACCCCTAAGAACCTATCATGCATTAATCTTCATCAGAACGGTGTCTCTTGCCAACATTTTGCACACGTAGAAATTAATTTCTAGTTGCAAGTATACTATCAATGATGGAATTTGCACAAAACTATACTCTTTCTATGTAGGAGGAAATTCAATCTTAGTACTACAATTTATTGCAAGTGGCTACTTTTGTTCATATTGTTTATAGACATGCATATGATAGTACAAAGGACAATATAAATTATTTGGAGTGTCATTTCTATGTGAGTGATAACCGGATGGACTTGTCAGAGTTACTTTAATATATTTTCAACATATTTTATACAAATATAATAGAAAGATGAATCTAGATGATAAAACATCTTATATAGTCAAAATATTGTACGAGACAAATCAAGAATTCTCAAATTATTTTCAATTGTTGTTGTCCACACATGATAATTAGGTTCATCCACTTAAGTCATCCTAATATGATATCTACTTAAGCCATCCTAATTAGGTCCATACCCTTAAGCCATCATAATTAGGTCCATCCACTTAAGCCATCCTAATGAGATGTCCACTTAAGTCATCCTAGTTAGGTCCATCCCCTTAAGGAATCCTAATTAGGTCCATCCCCTTAAGCCATCCTAATCAGGTACATCCACTTAAGCCATCCTAATGAGATGTCCAATTAAGCCATCCTAATTAGGTCCATTCCCTTAAGATATCCCAATTAGGCCTATCTCCTCAAGCCATCCTAGTTAGGTCCATCTACTTAAGCCATCCTAATGAGATGTCCACTTAGGCCATCCTAATTAGGTCCACCCCCTTAAGCCATCCTAATTAGGTCCATCCCCTTAAGCCATCCTAATTAGGTCCATCCACTTAAGCCATCCTAATGAGATATCTAATTAAGCCATCCTAATTAGGTCCATTCCCTTTGAGTATATTTTCATTGATTAGGGTATAGTTGTGTTTCTAGAGCGAGGTACTAGTGTATAGTTCTAGACCAATATGTCAGTGATGTGTATCTAAGGATTAAGTAACATATCTGGATGAGTGATGCTTACATTTATGTGAACCTGGTTGGAAAACTTGTAGAGATGTATTTATGGACCAAGGTGGTCATTTGTATACTGGATGTGTTCGCCTAAGTGGCAAAGATGTAAAAGACATGAAATTATGTATTCCTAACTATATTGAATGTCAAAGGGGTCTTGCAGTTGAGCAGACCCGGAGATGTAGCCCTTAGGGGTGAACTCCGAGATCATATCTATGTTATGCGATGTTTTAGCTTCCTTTGTTTCATGCTTTAAAGTTATCATGTATGGTTGTTAACTTGTATAAGTGTATGGTGGAAATTTAATGAATTTAAATCAAAGTGCATAAAATTATTCATCTTGGTAAATGTAGTAATCAGGTTCATAAAACATTGTAAATTATGATTATGGAAAAGTATTTGGTTTATGTTAAATAAAGAAGTAATAGGGAAATGAATCTCATTAGGATGCCTTTATTGTTTTAGCTTGATATAAGATGGCAAATTGATCGAATGTGTATGGGAAACAAGTTAGAATTAATGTTATAATTTCTAAGTTGAAATCTAAAGGATGAACACCATTAAGGTTTTTACTTTTTATCTTAGTAAATGAGTATCGCCATGTTAATTGAATTTCACTATATTGGATGAATTTATTTAGTTATTTAAGTTGTAATCTTATCAAATAATCCTTACCAAATTAACTTGATAATTGGGTGAACTCAACTATTTATCCATAATTATAACCCTAATAAAAGAATCTCTTATGATTGCAAAAATTGTACTAAAATGGGAAGCATTTGTATAAGTTGTTATATCTTAATCTCAGTAAATGTATATTCTCATATTAACTTCATTTAACTAAAAAGAGCGATATGCAATAAGATAATTGTATTTTAATCCTAATGGAAGAACGTCACCATGAACTTATATTTTAATCTTGAAATGATGAATATCATCTTGCTAACTATATTTTAAATTAAAGGATGAACTCATGTGTTCCTAATACCTTTTCACCTTAATAAAATTAGTCCATTTATTTGCACTATTAAAGCTTCAATGAATGAACTCTATGGCTTCTTGCATCTTATCCTCCATAAAAGAACTATGACTCATTAGTTGGTTATGCTTGAATTCAAATGATGGAACCCCACTCTATTAATGGAAGTTTAATCCTTAATGAACGAATCTCATCTTATTAGCCATACTTTTAATATTTAAGAAAGATATCAAATGTGGGTGGTTATCTTAAAACCAATGAATGAACTTCGTTATATTTATCACATTGAACCTTAAGGGAGGCCTCTTAAATTAAATAGGTGTTAAAGTGCAATGAGTAAATAACCTCACAATGGCCTCCTAACCACCCAAAGTAAATGAACGCTCCCTAAAATTATAAGATGTCAAATCATTGAACATATATATAATCATGTCATATGCATTATCCCGTAATAAAGATATCTGGCTTATTAGATCTATTGAGGCAAGTTGAGTTAGGTGTAAGGTTACATAATTGCATTGGGAAACTCCTTAGGTTCGTTTAGTCTTCCGCTATGTTATCTAAGTTTTAGATAACTCCAAAATATCTTAATGTTGTAACTAATTAGTAATACTCTTAACTATTATTAAAATATATATATTTACACTCTATTTGAGTGTTTTTAACTTAAACCCTTAGGGGTTTCCTGGCGGGGCATTACAACGAATGCGGGCATTTTTAAAAAAAAAATCAAATTTGGCCACAATTTACCTTCTCCATCAGAAACCTCAGTCAAAAATATAGTCCAAATGTATTAGTGGCACTTACATTCAGGCACACTTCCTAGAGCTCATTGCTCAATTACAAAAGGGCTATAACCTAGAGGAAAGCTCACTTCCTTACAGGCTATTACAATTGATTGCAATTATAAATTAATTGAAGTATATCATCTAACTATGCCAAAATGCAGTTTTGGTTAGGCTCGTATTATCTTTTACAACTGATTTGTCACTCTCTGCTCTATTTTCCTGCTCTGTCAAATACTAGAGCACCAAACCTTCAATCAAATTCACCTAACTTCTCACATTCGCTCATACAAACATTCCTTCCTCATAACATGTATCAAAATTCTTATCCAAATTGATCTTATATATCCACACCAACAAAAAGGGATCATTTAACATGTCGGCTTCCAAAAACTGCATAACACGCAACATGAAACGTGTATCGCCAAGTCAGCTCAATCCGACCACAAATCCAAATGTGGACCAAAATTAGAAGATAATAAGCTTCTCATAAGTCGACCTAATCACCTCAAACATGACTGATCACCAAAATTAACCCATCAAATCCACAACACACGTTACATAAAGACAGCTCTGCCCTAATTGAATTATTAGATACCGGACCTCTAAACTTGCACACAATTCAACACCGTATATCAGGATCATGAAATAATCTTCCTCAAACCTCAAACCAACTTCCTTAACCAATGCAACCAAAATTACAACACCAATGTCAAGGTATGCACCATGATCTCATGCTCTATCGGTTACCAAGTTCCACCTTCCAGACTTGTGCTTATGAACAAAATGACTTTTGGTAAGTCAAATCTATATACACTGGATGTGATTCCTGAACTGAGTTGTCATCAATGACAACCCCTAAGAACCTATCATGCATTAATCTTCATCAGAACGGTGTCTCTTGCCAAAATTTTGCACACGTAGAAATTAATTTCTAGTTGCAAGTATACTATCAATGATGGAATTTGCACAAAACTATACTCTTTCTATGTAGGAGGAAATTCAATCTTAGTACTACAATTTATTGCAAGTGGCTACTTTTGTTCATATTGTTTATAGACATGCATATGATAGTACAAAGGACAATATAAATTATTTGGAGTGTCATTTCTATGTGAGTGATAACCGGATGGACTTGTCAGAGTTACTTTAATATATTTTCAACATATTTTATACAAATATAATAGAAAGATGAATCTAGATGATAAAACATCTTATATAGTCAAAATATTGTACGAGACAAATCAAGAATTCTCAAATTATTTTCAATTGTTGTTGTCCACACATGATAATTAGGTTCATCCACTTAAGTCATCCTAATATGATATCTACTTAAGCCATCCTAATTAGGTCCATACCCTTAAGCCATCATAATTAGGTCCATCCACTTAAGCCATCCTAATGAGATGTCCACTTAAGTCATCCTAGTTAGGTCCATCCCCTTAAGGAATCCTAATTAGGTCCATCCCCTTAAGCCATCCTAATCAGGTACATCCACTTAAGCCATCCTAATGAGATGTCCAATTAAGCCATCCTAATTAGGTCCATTCCCTTAAGATATCCCAATTAGGCCTATCTCCTCAAGCCATCCTAGTTAGGTCCATCTACTTAAGCCATCCTAATGAGATGTCCACTTAGGCCATCCTAATTAGGTCCACCCCCTTAAGCCATCCTAATTAGGTCCATCCCCTTAAGCCATCCTAATTAGGTCCATCCACTTAAGCCATCCTAATGAGATATCTAATTAAGCCATCCTAATTAGGTCCATTCCCTTAAGATATCCTAATTAGGCCCATCTCCTCAAGCCATCCTAATGAGTTGTCCCCTTAAGTCATCCTAATTAGGTCCATCTACTTAATCCATCCTAACGAGATGTCCACTTATGCCATCCTAATTAGGTCCACCCTTTAAGCCATTCTAATTAGGTCCATCCCCTTAAGCCATCCTAATTAGGTCCATCCCCTTAAGCCATCCTAATGAGATGTCCTCTTAAGACATCTTAATTAGGTTCATCCCCTTAAGCCATGTCCTAATTAGGTCCATCTCCTTAAGCCCTCCTAATTAAGTCCCCTTAAGATGTATCTTATTTTTACATACCTAACAATTTTTTGTTGTAGGTAGATCTTAGTTTTTGTTGTAGGTGGTGTTAATGAGTAGTACATGTCTAGATGTGCATTTGAAAGTTCATGACAAATTAATGAATTGCCATAATATGGTAAACATCAATTGTTCAATGTTTGTGAGAATTTTTAATATAGTTTTAATATTATGTTCATATACTTAATATATTTGATATTTTATTTTATTATTGTTTGATATACGGGTCCATCCTCTCAATCTTTAGATGGTACAATGTGATAAGTAAATAGAGGTATGTATATCTAGTTATATATAAATTTAAATACATATTAAAATTTATTTATTGTCATTTTGTACTTTATAGATTCTAATTAGATATATCTGTTGGTTGAGTGATTTTGTCACTTAACTCTATATTCTTCCACCCGCACAAGTGACAACTATAACCACCAGTTGTGTTAAACATAATGTAAGGAAGTCAAGTAGCAAAAAAAATTCCTACACTAACCTTGAGAGGAGGGTAATGCAAAAACTTTTACAGATTATTACAGCAGTTACAAAAACTTAGAAGAAATAAATAAAATATCATGCATACCACAACACAACATCATAGTGATTTACATGGGGAAAACCCATTTAGAAGAAAAACCACACTCTCCAAAAGAAACTCAATATATTATTCAGCAATCAATAACAAATTACAATATACTTGTAGAGCAATCTCTTCATAGGAATACCACTAATTAGAAACTTAGAGGTAACTCGATAGTCATAAGACTCTTACACACAACCTCTATCTCACACACCTCATATATAGGAGATACAATACAAGAAACCATCAAACAATATTACAAAATGATGCAGAGATGGAGGTACATCAACACTTCATGTCATAATAGAGCAATGAAATTGATTTCTTTAAGGAAGATCTTTCTCCCAACTCACCTATCTAATAGGTGACAACTAATCACGTCCACAAATGAATAGCTTTTGAAAGGACTCAAGGCTTCAATAGGACTTGGTTTTATCTTGTATTTGACTCCAAACAGCACTTCACTATCACTTGTCATAAACCCTCAAACTTCCATTCACAAGATCACTATGCCTCATGGTCACAAGCACCCATTAGAGGTTCCATGGTTCACATGACCCAACTGACTTTAATAATACCTTAGATCAACAAAATACAACATGTATACACCCTTGGAAACTCTCAAGAACATTGGCCCCATCAACTGCTATACCCTTCATGCAATCAATCCTAAACTCTAGTAGTCCTTGCCAATGATGAAATTGAACATAACTTATCATAACCAAATCAAACCCACAAACTTGATAGGGTTTCAGATACTCATTAAGTCTTCCCAAAACATATCTCAAAATCCACTTAGGTCACTTTGGACCAACACCTTCAAATTAGGCCTTCTATGTTGTTCTAGACCTCAAATTAGGTCACTTTTACAAAGGATCCCATCTTCAATCAACTTTACAATTGGGAAACTCTACTTGGATCTTCTCCACATGTCTCAAATGGCCTAGATCACTAGGTTTCAAATTATGGAACATACCCTAGATCACCAATTGAGAAAACCCTCATTTTAGTTTCTTTTTAGGAGGATTTGTTGAAAAACTATACTCCTAACTTTATCTCACCTTGCTACTACTTCAAACACATTGCCTAAGGTTTGAACAACCTCTCTAGATACTCCTACACTACCTCATCCAAGATGCATATCAACCAAGACCCCAAAACCACCCTTTTCACTGTCATTATCAGTCTGAGACACCAAATTGCAGTTTTATGGCTTTTCATGAATCTGTGCAAACTTCAAGTTTCAACTCTACAACCTAGAAATAATAAAGTAGACCTCTTAAGCTATCAACCTACCAATTTACAAGGCATTCCAATTAGTGAAACATAATAGAATTCATCAAATTTACATACTAACCCTCATTACCAAGGTTTCAGACCCGCCTACAGATAAAGAGCCATAACTTGCTTAAATCTTTATTAAAATCATTGAAAACTAGTTCATATGAAAGGTAACAACATTTTCTATCATCCATAATCATATTAAGATTAGTATTTCATAATACAAATGCATGTAAATGACTGTTATAGTCACATCACTATTAAAAAATGTGGGAAACAATCATCTTTTATTGATTTCTCTTGCTTCTTAATACATGTTTTTCTATCCATCCTCATTCTCAATATACACAAATTGTTTTAAAACCTTTCTAAGCCTATCCAATCATATACAATTGTCCATCTACCCATTGACCCTTCATCTTCCTAACTTTGCACTTTTGTTTGCATTTTACATTATGATAACCTTTTGACAGTTTGGACAACTTGACTAAAGGCTTACATAATTGACCCTTACACATGATAAATGGCCCTTATAGGCCTTATTACATCAAAGTGGATCCCCTATTACATCTTGAAAGGTCTAGTATGACCTCATTACAATGCCACAATGGCTCAAAATATCAAAACTCATTTTTGACAAGCATGGCTAGGAGCCCTTGCACCACAAAACCATGGGCTAAAACCACCCAATAAAGTAGAGCCAACCTTATCTCCATTCTAGATGCCCTATGAAGTGTTAAAACACACATCAACATGTGTTCCTCCCTTTTACAACTCATTTATGTGTCTGATGCAATTTATATTTCCTATTTCAGGAGTCCAAACTTCCAGAGGGCATAACTTCTGAACTATGTGTCTAACTGATGAACCGTTTGAAGCACCAGAAAGCTCGCAAAGCTCTCTATCACCTTGTAAATGCTACACCATTTATGCCCACTTTTTAGGGCATTTTTGAGCCTCTAAATTCCTCAAAATTAATTTTAAACCTTTCATTGCACCCTCCAAAAACATAAACTTCAATATCTTCAATACTAGCCATGGTCTTACGATAAAAATTGACCAGCATGCTCATCTAGCCAACTAGAAGCTTTGGGGAGAATTTCACACTATTTCATGCTCAAATGAAAACTTACTATAAATAGTAACCTCATGTAAATGCAAGATTGAGACACCATTTTCCCAACATTCTCCCACTTGTTGAACACCTTGCAAGAGAAAAGGGAGTATCAACACAATAATTTAATTGCTAGGGGTCGTGAGACCCATAGACTCCAAACACCATCTGAACTTCTTTGTGCTCACAACCTTAGTTAAAGAATCTGCAACATTCATCAAAGTCTCTACCTTAACCAACTTCACCCTTCCACCTTCGACCATATCTTTGGCAAAATGATATTGAACATCAATGTGTTTGGTCCAGGCATGAAATGTCAGGTTCTTAGCTAGGCAGATTGCAATCTAACTATTAGGAGTCCAAACTTCTGAAGGCCATAACCTGTGAACCGTGTGTCCGATTAACGAACCACTTGAAGCGCCATAAATCTCGTGAAGTACTCTATCACCTCATAAATTTCTATTCCATTTATGACCACTTTTTATGGCATTTTGGAGCCTCTAAAGTCCTCAAAATTAATTTTAAACCTTTCATCGCACCCTCCAAAAATGGAAAGTTTAATATCTTCAAAACTAGCAATGATCGTGCGACGAAAATTTATTGGCATACTCATCTAGCCAACTAGAAGCTTCAAGGAGAATTTTACACCATTTCATGCTCAAATGAAAACTTACTATAAATAGTAATCTCATGTAAATGTAAGGTTGAGACACCATTTTCTCAACAAAAATGAATTGATAGGATGTCTTTATATAGGGTTACCTAGGTATATTACTGATTAGGTTGACCTCTAAAGATATAATGTAGCCATGGCGACCAAAAATCTGTCAGGGAGGGGAGTATCTGCCCCATTTCAAATTGGGTCCACATTAAGGGTGACCAGGGTATTTTGGGGTGCCCTAGTCTAAGACCAAGGTGCTACATGACCTGGTCCTCCAAAATTAGGACCAATCAATCTACAAATAGGGGAGCACAGTCTCCAAGATAGGGCCCACCTAGTGGTGTCAACGGGTGACATTATGGTTGGAGTAAAATGGAGCCAAAACAAGCCTAGGAGGAATGAAAATGAGACACACTAAAATAAGAGCATAAACATGAGGTATAAGTTGGACTGGTTACAATTTATGATGCTACAATTTCTTTCATACTTTGAAGATAAATATCATTTTGATAGTTAATTGATATTTTAACTTGTAGGAGATTATTATAAAAATTATGAAATAATTTAATCATTCACACAATGAATAATGATGTTCTTAAATTTTTGTAATGTTCATCTCTAATTCAGAGAAATATTTAGAATAGAGCTACATTATAATATTATCATTCATTATCAAGCAACAAAAATAAATGTCATCATTCTTCTTTATGTAATAATAATAAAATAATATTATTGTACTAACAATAAGGTGATGGTGATTTAATTTTTTTTGGTTTAGTTTCTATTGGGTAGTATATGTACTCTAATATAAATGGGACTAAGCCATAATTTTTTCTCAATGCCTAAGTGATAAGCTTAAATCCCCCTTGTTATTGGACTCATTTATACCTATTCACTCAAAATACTTATCCATCATCTTCAATGGATCTGCACTTATTTTCTTAATTGTCTCCTAAATCAACTTAATATTAAAGATTCATTTAAAAAATGATATAACATTTGATCATATACACCCCCATCCCATGTCAATTTATATTTCTTCTCTAAGTTATTTCTATTCAACCAAGTATCCATTAGACCTAGTTAAACCTAAAAAATACTCATATTTTCCCACACCAACAAATCCCAGGGGATTTGCATTTCTTAATTTTTTCAATTATATGCCCACTTTAGATTTTTTTTCCGCTATCTCGAATGGATTTACATTTCTATTTAATAATCTCCACCCAATTAAATTCTCGATATATTCATATCAACATTAACTCACTTGACCATGTTGCAAGGTAACTGATAAGTGCACACTTATCACTTTTCCCCTTTAGTTATGTACTTATTTTAGCACCTACTCGCAATAAGCATGTTTATGACTAGTTTGACCTTCTTTGAATGTGAAAACCATCATCTCTTACCTAAACTTAACCCTTTTACATGAAAATATCTATTCCCCACTTGGCCTCAACCATTTTGTCATATCAAACACTAGTGCTTCATACTCCTCTCTTGTGAACATGATTATGCACATTGGTAACTTGCATTCAAACTACTCTGTTACCATCCAAATGTCTTCCTTTTGATTAACCCTAACCCTAATTCACCTCCAACAATAAAATTGGGTCTAAAGTCAATTATTAGAAGGAGATGGACAAATAAGAAAATATTCTAGCACTACTCACACATCCATCTATTTAGAAACACTCTTCCTAGGCACTAGAAACCATTTGTAGCTACCTAGCACTACTACCTCCCATACACATTTATAATCCTCGTTGCTACAAAAACCTACCCTTATGATTAACATGCCTAAAACTTACTCCATGCTAATATTGTCTAATCAATCTCAAGATATAACCTAGGCATGTCCCTAAATGTATCTCAACTTTCCTTTTTTTCATTTTTAAGTATTTGTAAGTACTAGAGTAGGAGCACAAGAATATGTCAAATGTAACACTTTACATAAAAAGTACAATGAATAAGGTTGAACAAATATAAGACTTTATCGTGAGCATTATATAGAAGTATAATGTGTCAAAGAAGACACCAATGTGCAACGAAAGACAACATTGCACCCTATCATATATAAGCATACAAGAATGAATAGAAACACAAGCACTCAAGTCCTTGTAAAATAATTAGAAAATGCAAAAAAAATAAATCTAGACTCTAGCAATGGTGCCTTCCATTTGTCCAATATGGTAACACATCTAAAAAAAAGACATGCTTTCTACTTCTCTTTCTCTTATGCATTATTTTATGAAGCTAGTTCAATATTAAAATCCATGTATATTTTATTAATAAATTTTTAGAATTAATTTAAATTTTGTTTCAATTACCATGTTAAATTAGATTTTATTATAATAAAACATATTTAATAATAAAAATATTATATTCAAATTGTATTAATTTTAATTATAACCAAATAATTAGTGTACCACCACCTCAAATTAGTTTGCTTTCGTATTCTTAATAATTTATGTGATAAAGTTATTATCAAACTCATTTAAACTTGTTCAACTATAAACATCAAATATATTATGTTCATTAAACAATCAAATGCTTTTGGGTTGTTTCTCTATTGTGTCATTTACTTTTTGTTGATTTATATATCAAATTTTTTATGTTTATATATGCTTTGTTGAACTCCATCTCACATCTCATGAGACTCAATCCTTATACCTTTTTTATTATTTTGTTTTGTTAGGTTCAGACCCTCTAATTTCTTTTTTATCACTATAAAATATAATCAAATAAATTATAATCAAGACACCATTTATTTATATAAAAGCCAAATCCCCACTACTAACACTTTAGTTATTTAAGCCTTTCCTAAAAACCTTATTCACTCAACACTACTCTTAAATATACTATTTAATAAAGCCCACCCAGTGAACTTTGTCTCACATCTCATGAGATGTAAGCCTTCTATCATTTTGATTATTATGTTTTGTTGGGTCTAGACCCTCTACTTCCATTTTTATTAATATAAAATATAACCAAATATATTATAATCAATACATAAATTATTTATATAAGAACCAAAATTCCCAACTATCAACACATTATCTATTTAAACATTTCTTGAAAACCTTATTCTCTCAATGTTGCTCTCATATACTATTTAATACATCCCACCATTCCCATCACTCTACATTTCCTTTCTTAGAGTTATCTCATGCTCAAATTATTAAAAGGGCCATTCTACATTGTCCTCGAGATGAGTTTGCTTTCTTCTCAATCATTCTACCTTTTATCACACGCCATGACCTAATTATAATGGTGGAAATAGAAATAGATGGAATAATTCCTTTATAGTCCACGATATCAAGAAATCTATTTTTGAGCCCACGAATGAATTATAGTTATATGGGACTTCCCTGTACTCCATGTGGGGGACATCTAACTATTCTACAAACGAGTACATACTCTACCCCTAGGTATAGGATTTTAATTAGGTTCACTCAATGCTACTCTTATATACAATCCATCCCTCCATCACTCTACATTTCTTTTCTCATAGTAATCTCATGCTCAAATTGTTAGAGAGGTCATTCTACGTCATCCTCAGGGTAAGTTTGTTTTCTTCTCAACTTGCATTTTGTCTTTTTACCACACAACATGGCCTAATTATAATGACGAAAATAGAAATAGATGGAAATGAATTCTTTTATAGTCCACAATACCAAGCTATCTATTTTTGGGTCTACATATGGTTTCTGGTAATATGGGACTTCCCTGTACTCTATGTGGGAGACACCTAACCATTCTACGAATGATGAGTACATACCCTACCTCTTATAGGATTGTAATTTGGTTCACTCAATGCTACTCTTATATACAGGCCATCCCTCCATCACTCTAAATTTCATTTCTCAGAATGATCTCATGTTCAAATTGTTAGAAAGGTCATTCTACATCGTCATCAAGGCAAGTTTGTTTTCTTCTCAGCTTGCATTCTATCTTTTACCACATGATATGGCCTAATTATAATGATGGAAATTGATTCTTTTATAGTCTATGATACTAAGTGATCTATTTTTGGGTCTACAGATGGCTCATAGTAATATGAGACTACCCATACTCCATGCAAGAGGCACCTAACTATTCTACAAACAAAACGTGCATACCCTATCCCCTCCTCGTAACCTCTCTTTCAAAAATACAATCTCCCCACCATGAAAACATGTCTTATTGATAAACTAATATATAAACACTAATACATATTTTAAAACCTGAGAAAACTGGGTGTTGCATGTGTTATGACAAGTTGAGGAGGAAATAATGGTGGCCCGTGAGAGATCTGACAATAAGCGAAAAATTGTGGTGGAAAGTAGGAAGAATGAATCTATTCATAGTTGTATAACGTGATACATTTCCTTCCTGGGCAAGTTGAAGATTTTTTATTATCATAATGTGGGCCAGTTGCCCCTGCTGCCGTTGCAGAAACAGCAGGGTGAAGAAAAATGCATTATAAAGTACAAAGAAGAGAAAAGTGGTCGGCCCGGGCATATGCATTATGGATTAGATTGAGATATGTAGTTGGTATCTGTAAAAACAACGAAAAAAAATTCATTCCACCCACAAGGAAATCTGTATATTATTTTCTTTTTAAAAGATATGCTACGATGGTGGAAGTAAAAGGCAACTGTTATGATTGACTGGTAGCCTGATTAAAGTCCAATATATTGTTTCTCTTTATAACAGCTTTGTGCTTGGTGGGGGAGGAGGTTGAGACAAATATCAGAGTAACAGAGGTGGCTTGCATTACAGTACTGTACTTTCTTTGATCTTCTGTACTGCATCAAGATACTGGTAGATGGGTATTAATAGAAAGATAATGGTATGCACTATGAGCCTTTTCATTCTAATTATGGCAAATAAAATATGAATCTAAGAGTTAGTGTGTTGGGTAAAGTGATGTGTCAATAAAGTTAATTTGATATTTGATATTTGTTTTTTATCATTCTTTTTATATTTACTTTTATCTTTCATTATATCAATGATTAATTTTATTATGTAATTCTAATACATTCTAAGTGTCTTAGGACACTTTTCAAGAATGTTTGAACCATACAATATGACATATGATTTACGAGGTAGATGACACCTTAATCCTAACACAATTATTTGTACTAACAGAGGTGGGGGGAGGTTGAGACAAAGATCAGAGCAATTTGGTACTAACAGACGTGGCTTGCATTATGGTATCTGTACTTTCTTTCTTCTTCTATACTGCATCAAGATAATGGTGGATGGGTATTAAGAGAAAGATAAAAGATATGTTGGGTATGCTCTATGAGCCTTTTTATTCTAATTATGGCAAATAAAATACGATTCTAAGAGTTAGTGTGTTGGGTAAAGTGAGCATCCACACCTTTAGTCAACAAAGTTAATTGGTATTTGATATTTGTTTTTATCATTTTTTATATATTTACTTTTATTTTTTCATTATATCAATGAATAGTTTTATTGTGTTAATTATCTATTATTTTAGTTGGGTCAAATTTGTAGTGTATAATTTTCTAATGTATTCTAAGTGTCTTAGGACACTTTTCAAGAATTTTGGAACCGTACAATATGACATAAGATTTACGAGGTAGATGACACCTTAATCCTAACACATCTAAATAATTTAAGTTCATTTCTCTATTGATCATTGTTGTTTGTAATTAGGGCTGGCGGATTCCAATTGCCTTGGGTAACATTGGAATCCGCCTAAGGGGGCCAACCCCTTCTCCAACAAATAGGGCCAGGCCCCATACCTCTCGACTCCACCTAAAAGGTCTTCACACTACATCCAAACCCAACACACCTCCATGATAGGGCCGACCCTATCCATTTCGCTTAAAAGGAATTAAATAAATTAATATGTTTAATTTGCAAAGAAGGCCGACATGATTAAGAAGTATTGCTACTCCTATAAATAAAGCATATACTTCACATAACATCATTCATTCAGTTTTGCAAGAAGATGCGAAATATATTCTAAGGAAGCGAAATATATATTCAAGGCAGTTGATAACAACGAACTACATTAAAGGGCAGCAGATCATTAATAAGAAGATAGTGAACTTCATCAAAGGCAGCAAATCACCACCAAGAGATAGAGAACTCCATTGAAGGCCCAAACAAACCCTATAGAAGGACTACGAACTACTTGAAAGGTGTTGCTACCCTTGTTACGCACAGCAAGTCAGATTAGAAGGACTGAAAATCATGATCTCCATTAGCAAACTAATTGTGTAGACTTCTATATCTATACTCTAGATAAGTGTGTAGTTATCAGTTGAATTCAAAACCATAATCAGATCTGAGGATCTTTTCTAGCTGGGTTTTTCCTCCTAGGAGGTTTTCCCAGGGTAACTGTGCTTTGTCTTTATGCATTCATTCCCTTTACTATGCTTAAATCTAGAAAACAATAAATCTAATTAACCTAGTTAAAACTAATTCTAATTTTCTGAGTTTTATTCAATCTGAAAGTACTAAAATTAACAATCATTGCTTTGGTTAAACAAACTTTGATTAAATTTTCTTATTTCTCTTTTACTTTAAATTATTTTTTTCTAATCCTCTCAAAAAAATCAAAGCATGAGCAATCTTATTATTTGTTTTGTTTGTTCTTTAAAAATTGCATCAAATGAGCTTGAGGGAAAATACCCTAAAAGCATGCTTCAATGATGATTGATTTGTACAATATTGCATTATCTTATTATAAGAGTGTTGAATGTAAGGCATTGATCTATCTCATGTTTTTCCTTGCACGAAGTCAATGGAGGAATACATTTTGTCTTCTCTATATCATCCCTCTACAAAAGCCAAGCCTTATTCAAATTCCTCTGTTACTTCAAATCTTTAAATTCCTCTTTGTTGATTCTTTTTTTCATGTCCCTATTCCTTTTTTGGATTTAGTTTTTCGCATGTCTATGAATCAAAGATAATGTCTTGAATTTGCAAAGTAACTTCCTCACTTGGATGAAATTTTTTACTATATTGTATAGAAAAATTGAAATGAATAGTGTGATAATAAAATCACTGGAGTGAAAACATAATTATTAGTCTATGCAAAGTAATATACTCATCATAATAATTCATGGTATCTAGTGGCCCAATATAATTCACATTTCTTCTCTTCTCAACATATTTTATTGGTCTCTTTAACTACCAAATGCATTGTAAATCTATTTACAATCCCTATGAGACATGCATAAACCACTCTTAGTTTCTTGTATACATTTTCAAGTCATGTAGTTGGATATTAACACTATTATATTTTCTAGGTTTGGAATTGTGTTAAAGAGTAGATGTAGGGGAGTGAAACGATAGCATTGTAGAGATTACTTAGACTATTGTCTATAGAGAGATTACTTAGACTATTGTCTATATAATAAATCTCTATTTCGTAAATATATGATATGCCACCTATTATACTTCCAATAACAAACAAAAGTGGTTGTTTTATCATCTCTTGGGAGGATATTTTTTTATATGAAGTGGGTTTCTCCACAGTATATATATTGCTTTTGTGCTCTATTTATGTTTCATTTCCTTATGAATCAAATGCTCAACAAGTTTAGTCATGTTTGATCTAAAAACTAAGTTATAAACAAATAAGTTGACAAATACTTTTGTAGGACACCCACCCTAATATGTAGATCGTGTTATTACCTAGCAATTTCATTCCTTTTAGGGAAGTGAAACTCATGCATTTGATAGGGTTATTAGTACAACATAGTTAAGAAAAAATGAGATATTGCCACTACAAAGAGAAAATAAATCATGTAAACTATGGAGAAGTGTGGCGAGAGAAGAAGAGTTAGAAGGTGATGCAAGATTACTCAAAATGGAGAATTTTACAATAATATTTTTTCAATTAGTGGAGATTCTAATAGAGAGGTTAGATTGTGACTTGATCTAAATTATAATAAAGAAAGGGACCATCAACTATTAAAGTTTTATTTTTGTTGATTGCACAAGCCTCAACAACTGTTCATACTATTGTGCAAGAACTTGTATAGCTTCACCACAACATAATTGGCACAATTTACACAACACATAATGATCATTGACAATATTCAATCATACACACATGCCACTTACACATAACCTCATTTGTAGGTCACATATCTAGAAGGTTGATTATTAAGAGACTAATTTTAATAGTTGAAGGATAATTTACAATAATTATGCAATGTGAATTGATTATAATTGTCTTCTAATAAAAAATTATTTAGTTGTATTTTGTATACACACACAAAGAGAGAGATTCAACTCCCAATAATCACATGGAGATATAAAAGTTTGGTCAAGCCAATGTAATGTGTTCACCTCTTTCTAGTCATGAGAATCTTCAATCTAAACCTCATTTTTTTTAGTTCTTATAATTGTACCTTATTCATTGTTTTATTGAATATAAGTAGTACTAGTTGGGTAAATTATTTCAACCTCGAATATATGTTGGTTAATTTTGTATTTATTTTCTTTCATATGCTATATGATCATGTTTTGTACTAAATATTTAGATAAGATTATCCTTTAGACCATCTAGGAACTAAATTAGATGTAGTAATGCAGAGTTCTTCTTTAAAAAAATTATAATTATTTATGACTTTGGAGTGACTCTTATCAATATTTATCATGACAACACATGTTTATGTTGATGACTTAGGAGATGCATATAAATGTTTTTTATATACTCATTCCATTTTATATTATTGATACATGTGTCATTAGGATAATGCCTATATTAAAAATTAGTGATCCCAAGGGTGGGCAATTTGGATTTTAGAAGAAACCTACTAGGTGATGTGTCTACCTTTAGCCTAAGGACTAGGTCATATCATGCAACCTAGATTTATACAAAGGAAATACCAAGAATTAAATTTATGTATAATAATAATTAGCTAATTAAATTTATGATTATTTTAATTTATATGTCAAATAAATCAAATTGAAAATTACAATTATTTATTAACAAAATCTATACAAAATAACATAAAGTTAAAGTATAAATATATGAAATGTATATCTTTATCCTTTATAAACATAAACACTACAATCAAATAAAATATAATTCATATTCTTCTTTAGAATAATTTGTAATCATAAGAATAAACATTACAATCAAATAATATATATTATCTAGAAAATATTCTTTTAAGTCAAATAAATACATTATTATTTTAAGATCACATAAATCTATTCAAACATATAGACTAAATAAATCATAAAAAGCAATAAATTATATTAAATTCATACATAGAACCCACACCATATGTAAACAACATTTGCATTAGTACTCATAGCATTTAAAGCGTGCTTTTGAAAAGAGAAATATAAGTTTATTTATTCATTAAAAAGAATAAACATGCAATATTAAAATATATATTTATCTAATCAATCTTTCTCAAGTAGAAAACAAAAACATAAATAATAGTTTCTAAGTTAATAAATAAATACTAAACATAAGAATTTGGTAATTATTTTTTTATTCTTTTATTTGTTTGAATGTTTTATACAAACTCATATTCATTTAGCAACTTGATATGGATGCATGTTTTTGTTTGTTTGAAAGTTTTATGCAAATCTATATTCATTAAGCAATCTAATATGGACGCAAGGGCTATACATTGAACCTCTTCGACTAAGAGTCAAGGATTGAAGGGTCTCCATGAATCCTCTCGAAGTACGATTTGAACCCCATTCCTTGATGTGTTGGGGTTTCTAGAACTCAATAAGACCTAATCCCTATGGGTTCATTCTGAACTATTCAACTTCACCAATAGATGAAAGACTCATTGATTGGTGGATAAATGAATATTAAACATAAAACTTTTGGTAATTCAATTTTTTTTTTTATGGGTGGAATAACTAGTATACTTATATTTAGAAAAATATATGTAAAACATGTCGATAGATATCATTATCAAAGCAATTAAAAATAAATCAAATCCAATTTTTGTTTCTTAGAAACAAATCTAAGCCAATTTCTATTTTATAGAGTGGGTTTGCTTTTTGAAAACAAATCAAATCCAAGTTTTGCTATATATATGTTTTGCTTTTTGTTTTTCTTATACAGATTGTGTTGACCTCTTCTACACCCTGCTAACATTGTAGAATGCTTATTGGTATAACTAGCATATCTAGATTTTTAAAAATATATGTAAAATATTAATGACATCAAGTTTCCACAATCCATTACCGCATGTAAATATTAATAACACAATCGAATCCAAAAACAAGAAATAACAATATGTAATCCCTTCAAATAGAGAGAAACTTGTCCCTTTCCCTCTTCGGTGGAGGCCCTGCCCTGATGGCGAAGGGGAGGGACCCTCCCAAAAGGGGCCCAATAGGAAACTAGTCGTTTGCCATTATTCTGATTGGGGGGGGGCACTACTGCCCTTCCTCAACTGAGGAAGCTTCTCCGACCGTTTTAGCATATTACTGCTCGCTCCGGCCGATTCCCGAAGCGAGGTGTGATTAGCCTCAAGCAGGGTTCGATCCGAACTCTTTTTTTACTTATTCCGGATCAAATATGTCGATAGATATCAAATTTTTAAAATAAGATTAAAGAAAAGAAAGTAATCTTTATCTAGCGGAGAGCCATTTGCTCTTTTTCAAATCTTCAAAAGAGCGGAATGCATACATTAGACTTGTTGTTTGTTTTTCTTACACGAATAAGAAAACTTGTTACCATTGTAGAGTTATGCCTATCAATGTAACAAGCTATTGCAAGTGGGGTTGCAAGCTAAGTGGGTTTAACCTTGGAGGAAACTATGTGGTTAAGCGTACTTGAGTTGGAGTAGTACTGGGATGGAGGAACTCCTAGGATGGCCCAATGCTTCACCTCTATAAGCATCACTTAGATGCAATGAGTGTTAAGTGGACCATTCATTCTCATGAGAGATGGGTTCTTGTGAAGCACTCTTCATGAAACATGAGTCATTGAGATTGGATCAAAAATTACACAATTGAATTTTGATAGCAATGTCATAAACCATTATTCTATCAATTGTCTAATTTCATTGTATTAAAGGGAAATGAAATTAGAAAACTGGTGGAATAAAGGCTTGTAATTTGATAATAGCAACTAGTGAGCAAACAAGGATGTGCCTAATCTGCCGTACACCGATAACTTTCGTGTTATGCTGACAGAAAAACTGCAGAATAGACACATAATGACTGCGGGGCTTGGCAGAAATGCTGCGAACGCGGTCCCCCACTATAATATAACACGAAAGTTATCTGTATACGACAATACTTTCTCGAAACCAGAATAGCTACAACAAGTAAACAAATCCCTGATTCCTCAAATATTAGTAAATGACGCGTTGCTTAGCGTTACAATAATCTGTCACTTAACGTACAATGAGCATCGTTCGATGATTATCGTCACACGGCAATTTGGTATTCCAAAAGCGAACATGTAGGCATTCTAGCGAGAAAAAATTAGAATATTCTACGTACTTTTTTGCTGTTCCAAACACACCAACAACAGAAGGGTAAAAGAAAAAAAGATGAAAGTCTCTGATTATCCCAACAAAGACAAAAAAAAAATAACTCTCCTGGAGCCAAGCAAATCTCAGCGTCGACAAAAAGAAGTCTATTGAATGCGAGCAATTTTAGCGACAACAAAATCTCTTCAACCTCACTCTTTACGTACAATGCAACCGACCGATCCGGTAAACTGTAAAAAAAACCAATAAATGAACCAAAAAACCAGGCAATCGAAATTAAAAGCTCTTTGAACCGTGCTTGAAATTTACATGTTACAGATTACACGTATTGCTACAATCGAGCAGAGTTAAAAAGTAATTAATACATTAAGGGAACAGAATTAACTCCCCACATCTCTGAGACTCCGCCAAATTCACCCCGAACAATCTGACTTCCTTCTTCTCCTCTTTCCTCTGGGCTTTTTTCTCCGGCTGAGGCGCAACAAAGCCGCCGTCGAAATGTTTCCCGGCGGCGGCGGCTGAGAAATACAGCGGGATAGCAGGCGGCGGCCAGACGGCGGACTCCATGTGACCGTGGGGTGATCCAGAATTAGGCCAGTAAATGTGCATCCACTGCGGATTATAAGAGCTCACAGAACCGTAAGCTATACTTGTAGCTCCTTTCCCATGGTGCTGCCCCTGCCCATGCCCGGAAGGGCGGCGCCGCCAAGTGATGAAAAGCTGGCGGGCGTCCGCCGTCCCTCTGTGAAATGAAACAATGTCACCGGCTTCCAGTTTCTTATCCTTCACAAACCGGCTCCAGCCCTTCGTCAACACATAACTCTGGCTGCTGTTCCAGTAAGAGTACCGGAATCTCCAGGCCTTTCCCGTATTATCCTCGAAATTCAAGAGCAAACCCTTGTCATTCGAACTCACGTCCAACGGAAAATATTTCTCGGCGTGCTGCTTCGGAATCACCAGCCGGTTCAGCTTCCCGACGTCGCTGGGCGTGACGGCCTTGTCGAAGAGGTGCTCACGGGACGAAAAGTCGGCGGCGGCGGCGGTCGAATTGCCTTCGTGGCCCGAATTCGAAGCCCCGTCCGCCGTCGCTTCGATGGCGGCGCCGCCGCTTATAGCGGCGCTGGTGTGGTGGCTAAGCTCTTCGTCGTACGTATGCTTTCGTAGCATGTCGACGACTTGTTCTTTGGAATGGCGGCTCATGAAACGCGCCTCTGGATCGGAGTCGGCGGCGGGGCGGAAATTGGTGATGGCGTCGCGGCCGCGGAATTTCAGAGCCGCACGGTCATATGCGCGAGCAGCGTCTTCTTCCCGATTGAATGTCCCCAGCCAAACCCGCTGGTGTTTCTCGTAAATCTGAGCTCCCCACCGCCCATTTGGCTGTGGAACAACGCCTTTATACTGCGACGACGGGAGTTTTCCCTGATCTAACGTTGAGTATCTTCTCAGCTCATCTCCACCGTCGGATTCGCCGCCGCCCGCCGCCGACACAACGCTCATTCCACTTCCCATTCGCTCCAGTCCACCTCCACCACCACTTTTCCTCCTCTCCTCCACCGCCACCGCCGCCACCGCCGCTTCCCCGTTAGAAGACGTCAGTTCTTCCGTCATGGCGCTCCCCACTTCATCGTCGACTACTTTCCCGCTGCTTGACGGTGAGCTCGTTTCGGGACAGCAGGCCAAGCTCAGGGATTCCATCCACAGAAGATTGCTCTTGCTCTTTATATTGCTCTTACTCTTCATCTGAACTTGAACTTGTGGTATTATGTAAGCTGGATTTGGATATGGGTTTTGTAAAATTGTGATCTTGGAGGGTATATAAAGCAATTGGGTAGTGAAAGCGGCTACTGTATCCACAAACCTTTGCTGCTGCAATCATGGGCCGTGAAGGCCATCATCTTGATCCGATGCCTCAATTATACAGGACAATTATTGAGATGTCTGAATTTTTTGCTATTGAAAAAGAATACGAGATGATGGATTATTAAGCCGTTAGCTTCGATTAGACGTTTTCTACATAGGACGTGTCCCCACACAAGACCATATATTTACTCACCGTCGTCGACTTATCTAAGTCAACTCCTTATGCCAGCTAGCCAGGATTAGCAATGCTAACTGCGGTTCGTGTATTATGTTTTTGAGTGATATTATATTCTGTTGTTCTGCAGGAATGGCCCATCCTCCATACCTGAGGGATCCACCTCCAGACATGGTATGGAAAATGTGCCCGTTCAGCTCTCTACCTCAAGGACATTTTTGCGTACCCGATCGTCCCCCCCAACGCACATTCCCCGTGTTGGGTGCGGTTTATTCTGACGAATTTCTGACTTGTTCATCGAATTCCCAACGAATTTCTGACTTGTTCATCGAATTCCCATCGATTATCTTAAATCCAAATTACAATAAAGATATCAAGTTATTACGATCTATAATGTTTGTAGTTATTTATGGATTCGATTAGAGTTTTCACATAATGTTTTGAATTATCTGTGATGTTTCATCAAGATAATATAGTGTGACCTATTGATCTATTATCTTAATAATGGATCACAGATCTATTAACTTGATGATGGATCACATTCTATTATCCTCATAATGGATCACAGAGTTACCTTCGTGATGGTTCACGAATCTGTTATTTTGATGACGGATCACTTATCCTAGTGATGGATCAGGGAGTTATCCTCATGATGGTTCATAGATCTATTATCTTGATGATAGATCACTAATCTTAGTGTTGGATCATAGAGTCAGGTTCGCTCATTAAGATAATATATCCGTGATCCATCATGAGGATAATAGTGTGGTACATCAATCTATTATCTCGATGATGGATAATGGATCTATTATCTTGACAATGTATCACACTCTATTATTCTAATGGCGGTTTATAGACCTATTATCTTAATGATGGATCACACTTTATTATTTTGATAATGGATCAGGAAGTATGATTTGAAATGTTATGCAAAACACAATCGAATCCAAAAAAATTCCTGTTATTAATGGACTTGATGTGTGTTAAAGTTTTTGCATAACATTTTGAATCACATTCTATTATCCTTCATCACGATAATAGACTGTGATCCATTGTAAGAGTAATAGAGTGTGACCCATCAATCTATTATCCTAATAATCAATCACAAATATGTTATTTTGATGATAGATCACACTCCATTATTTTCGTGATGGATCATAGATCTATTAGCTTGATGATGAATCACATAGATCATAGAGTCAAGATAATAGATTTGTGATCCATCATGAGGATAATAGAGTGTGGTAATTAATCTATTAGCTTGATGATGGATCTAACAGTTATATTATCTCGATGCTGGATCAATAGATTGATGACGAATCACGAATCTATTTTTTGATGATGTATCACATTCTATTATCTTAATGATAGATTACAAATCTATTATCTTAATGATAGATCGCACCCTTATCATTTTAATAAAATATTATTAAAAAACTCTACCATAATCAAATCCAAAAATAACACCAAACAATTTATAAATTATCTCTTTCCTCCAATGTGAAAGAGGAATTGTGCTAGTTAACCCCCCAGCTAGTGCTCTCCAATTCGATAATAGCAACGTGACGAATCTTGAATTCTTTCTCACCAATCTTTTATTAAAGTTGGTGATGTAAAAGTTTACGAGAGCAAACTGGTTTCAAAGACAAAAAAGATTCTTTCCACAACTTTCGCCACCATGTTTGGCTTGTGGTTTTCATTAACTCACATTTTCTTATTACAAAGGATCCTCCCCAATCTACGTGTTCATCGACCCAATTAACAAGCAGGGGTCGTGTGCCCAAACAACCTTTGTAATATTCTCATGTCTTTCTCAAACCGCTTACGTGGATCCGACGTGGCTAGATACGGATTAAAGGATAGTCGTATTTTGTTTAGGGTGATGTAATGGAGCATAAGAATGTGCCATTTAAGTCCGGCACGCATTGGATAATAACTTTGGTGCTTGCATTGATGGGAACCGACACAATTTTCTTATCGTATATTCCATGTCAATGTGCGTGTAAAATAAATATACAACCAAGTTTTCATTACACTCCTCAAAAGCAATCATTATTTTAAAAAACCCACATAAATGCTAGTCCTAATCATGGAAGCAAATTGATGCCAGCCTTTGTTGTTATATAAAAACCCAATAAAATATACACAAATTCTTAAACTTCTTAACATGAACATTTTTCTAATGCCTATTAAAATGTTGTAAATTGTGAAACATATTTACACTCCGTTGTACTTTAAAGTTGGGATTGGGGGAGGTAAAGATTAGGTCGCAAAAAGTCCAAATCTTGGTGAGCTCTCAGATTCCTCAAATAATTATAATTATAATCAATCAAAGGCCTGGTTTGTGGACTATTTTATTTCCATTATAGCACGAGAAGGGATGGGAGAAATTGATTACTAAAAGCAAACAAACTTGTCTCCATGTTGGGGACCCAACATATTTAAGAAAAGTATTGCATGATGATTACAAATGTTTTTATTTATTAAACAAGAAAAATTAAATTTATGATGATGATTTGTTTATTATTCTTTTGGATTTGATCGATAGATTTCTACGTTGTCAATGTTTCGGATCAAACATCATGATCCATCATCAGGGCAAAAGAGCAAGCAAGAGAGCTCTCTTGCTCCGAAACGTTTTATTCTGTTCTCTTGCTCAAAGAGCAAGCAAGAGAGCTCTTTTACTCCGAAACGTTCTATTCTGCTCTCTTGCTCTCTCACTTGCTCTTTTGCCCTGATGGTAGATCATGATGTTTGATCCAAAACGTTGGCAACATAAAAATCTCCATGATCGAATTCAAAAAGAATAACAAACAAGAAAGATTAATTAATTAATATCCTCAAAGGAAGATACTGTTTTGTCTCTCCACGCGCCCGCCATTAATGTCGAATCAGATTCGTTTATTTGCTCATATCCAGTCCCCACAGTGCAAGTGGCGATGCACGAACCCATATCGCATACATAGTGCAAGTTGCACCAACAAATAAAAATAAAAATAGTATTCGAACAAGCATAATATATTCTGTGTTCTGGAAATAGAGATGGGCCAGCATGATAAAAATATCTGCGATTTGCCTTGGTCTTTAAGGCTCAGTCTTCCATTTGGGCGGCAGCAGGAGCGGCAGTGGAGACCAGGGGTCCACCTCATCAACAACAACAGGTGAGGGGTCTGCTGACGTGTTCATTCGTTTCTTTTCTGTGTCGCAAGTTCAGTGGTGGGGTCCACATGATAGCGAATCTTACCTGGACGACCATGCTTTTGTTTTATTGCAGATCGCTTTATGATATATCAAAGTACGGAGTCAGTCAGACATTTTAAATTGCCCTCTCCGGCACCACAGAAAAAGTTTACCGACAGCTGGCATGAGCGGTCAGTAGAAGAAGTTTGTGTGATTTCTGTACAGCCGGCGGCGGTCAGAGTGTCAGTTTTTGAAGGATATTGATTGGGTACAATTCACAGCTGGCAGTAAAACTGGCACAGAAACCACGTGATGTAACACCGCTGGCTGTGGACCGTTTATTATTATCAGATGGGGTGAAAAATAGAGAAAAACAGAGGCTCCTGCCACGTCAGACTTTTCAACGGGAATTTTGTGTGTGATGCCAGCGTGTCATCTGACGTGGCGCTTATGGTTTATTCAAGGGTAAGAATTCCACTACCTAGAAACAACGCTCAAGGTAGGTAGATGAAAGTTCCACTCCACTGAATTGCATTGTAGTTAATATTTTTAAATTTAGATTATAAGTATGATGGTCCTATCAGCTATGCCCTCTTGCATTATGGTTAATATATTTATTTTTAAATTATAAATATGATGGTCCTTTCATTCGCATTATATTTAATATATTTATATTTAAATTATAAATATGATAGGATATTTTTTTTATTGAATAAATGCTGAAAAAAAATTACAAATAGGAAGGGTAGTACAAGTTTGATGGTAAAGTCTATGTTGTAGGTATCTAGATGATGTTGTAGTTAATCTATTTATTTTTAAATTATAAATACGATGGTTCTATCATTAGAATTTTAGTTAATATATTTATATTTAAATTATAAATATTATAAGATATTTGGTATAGTGGCAAAGTCTATGTTTTAGTCATCTAAATGGTGTTGAGTTCAATCTTCGAATGATAGGATGATAGTATTTTATAATATTAGATACAAGTTTTTGGCTTCATCGAAGCCCTTCTCCTTCTTTCACAGATCCTATGGAGGTGGATACGTCCCTTATTAAGGTGGGGACTAGCTACGAGAAAGAGGTTGATGGTTATTCGTGGTGGTCTTCTCTCCTCTATGGTTGTTTGGCTATTATTTGGACTCACGATTGGCGCATTTGTCTGACGGTCTTCTCCTTTTTTGCTCCTATTGAGGTGGGCTCTTTTTTCGTTGAGGTGAAAAGGGGTTATGCTGATAAGGGTTTGACTTCCTATTGGGGTGCGGTTGTCGTGATCTTCTGCTTGACTTGGGGACCCTCTCCCCCTTATGTGGTTGCCCCACTCTATGGGTTGTCTTCTTATTGTTCCTTGCAAAGAGCCCTTTGATTCAGTGCTGGTTTTGGCCTTGTTGGCCTTGGGGATGTATGTTGTCTTGTAGCCTCTTTTTCCTTCTGCAATCATTTGGCTAATGTTGTTTACGGTCGTTTAGACCTGCGTGTTGGGAGTGCCATGTTGTGGCCTCTTTCGCTCTTTGGGGTGAGCACCCTTGTTTTGTTCCTTTTGTAAAGGGTTAGGACCTTGTTAATCCATGCTTTCCTAATAAATACGTACACACACACAAAATATAAATATACACATCGATGATATAAAATCTTCCATCAACGTGTGTGTCATTAAGTATTTTTATATAATTATATGTAATTAAAAAAATTCAAAAGATTTATGTATATGTATACACATACACATACACATACACATACACAAACTTTAATCTTTCTTTGTGTTGTCTTTAACTTTCTTTTAAATTGTCCTTGTTTATTTAAAAAGTATAGTGTCATTATATATATATATATATATATATATATATATATATATATATATATATATATATATATATATATATATATATATATATATATATATATATATATTATTTTATTCTATTAATATGTGCTATTTTAAAAGAAATATTATTTATTTATATTATTATCATTATTATGAAACACTATCATTATGAGGGTAGTTCTCTTTTGTTAATACTAAAAAGGGATTACATAATAGAAAAGGTGTCAAAAAAATATAATTCTAGCACCATAGTCAAAGACCCTCTCAATCTCTCTCTAGGTAAATAGATCGCGATTTTCCTCAATGTAGTGAATTAGCTCTAAAAGATCATTCCCTTCCACTTTAGACCTAAAAATATACCAGTTTGTCTTCATTTCATTTTCCTTTCCTGGCCTCTCTAGATCGAAGAAACCAAACAACAAACTAGTAACCCATTCCTCTACAATTTCATCCATTGTTGATGATACGATGGGTCAATTGTATTCCACCACCAATTTACTCTCAATTTGGTGACCCAAATCTCTAGAATGCAACATTTGGATAATTAAGGAAAATAAGGGTTTGTAGATCAACCCATCATGGACATGACCCTGTCCACCAAAGCCTCCTCCAATCACCAAGAAGATCACCTGCATGACACAGTTTCTCTCACATAGGAACAATCACCTAGATTGCTCCTCATTAGTTTCCTCAACACAAACACAATCAACCCCAAAGATGAATGCCATCTTCACTTACCACTTTTGAGCTTGAACACTTCGGTCCAGCTGTCAACTTGCTGCAAAATAGATGAAACCATACTACCCCTCTTTATGTCTACACTTCAGAATATTATCCTTAATGGCTCCCAAAATTGACTCCCCCCAAAAAAGTTATCCTACAAACACAATCTAAATCGCCAATCAAACTAGGATAGATTAGTCATGTGAGAGTCAGTTCCAACACTCTTATAATATCTTATGAGCTACAATGTCTTTAATTAAATTTATATATGTCATTCCACACCACCCAAAATCCCAAGGTTGAACTTATAGCCAACCCAAAATCTCGTTCACATATTGAACTTGACAACTTGCCTTTGCCAAGCCCAATATTATTCTTCCACGATGAAGCCTTACCATACTTTTCTAGCGAATCAAAGAATCGAGATTTGAAGGCTTAATTACTAATTCAAAAACATGAAGGAAGGAAAGAGAACGACAATCCAACCTGCACTCTTCTACAAAAGATATGGCATATTCATATAGTTCACACCATTTGATCGACCTATCCCATCAAACCATGACCATCCCAAGACCATAATCATTCTTATTCGATACCTAATCTAGGATTCATACATTATTCTCTGTCCTTTGTTATAGACTTATCCAAATCCTCCTAGATCTAATTCAGGCCCCAAATCAATTCCTCCAATTCCTTTGTTACTCATCTATTGGCTAACAGTTCCACCACATGATTAGCCTCTTAATACGTATGGAAGATAGACACATTCCCCAAATACTCCAAACACCTTAGGATCTTATCAATCCACAAATTGAGTTTCCAATTCCATAATTCATTCTTATATATTGTATTAATGTAGATTTGGGAATCCCCTTCTACATCTACATCACAAATTCTCTCATCAATACATAATCAAAGACCTCTAGCCAGTGCCTCAAATCCAACCTCATTATTCATTACAACTGTTGGCAATATGCTGGATTTAGTTAAGTGTTGTCATTGATGTCAACACTGTATCCCGGTTGGACCTATCTTGGTTAGTCTTGGTTTTGGCTATGATTCTGATCCGATATGATCACATCTCAAGAATTGGTTTTGGATGCTTACTCTGGATGGTTATTTGTTTTCCATATTCTGTTGGTTCATGTTTTGGTGCTCTGATAACTATCGCTTATGTTCCTAGTTGGTATTTCCTAGTATCGGTTAGCTTTACTGGTAGGTGATATTTGATGTTTTGGTCAGACAATTTTGGTCTGGCTTATGGAATCAGTTTCTATCATATTTAACATGCTTCTTGATCATATTCTAAGTGTTTGGTGACTTTGTATTGGCTGGTGTGCTGCTATGGTGGTCCTATTTGGACCCGGTTAGACTTTCTGTGTTACTTCACTAAGGGTTTCTACTGATTGGTGAAGCATATTGGATTTTGGTCTTAGCACCATTTACAGCAGATGGAATTGTTTGGTTACCTGATTTAGGTCCATGCTATGTAATGTAAATCATAATATTGGTTCGGTGATACCGTGTAATGTATTTTTTGTTATTATGGGTTTATGGGTTTAGGGTTTAGCCGACCTTGTCAATAAGGTTGATGATTTGTATTAATAGGTGACTTATTCATGTAATTTACATATCAATGGGATCGATGGTTATGTATACATTATCAAAGGAAGGTTTATGTGTGAACAAGTGATATATCATTCGGTGAAGATTTTTGTATTGCAGGGTAGACATTTGTGCTTAACTGGAACTGTATCAAGCATTAGGAGATGCTACTTTCACAGTTCATTCTTTTTGGATTGTAGTCTGATTTTTTGTAAGTCAGTGAGACTTCTTTTTGTGATGAGCAGTGAGCTCTAGGCAGTTGGTCTGATTGCAAGTGCAATCCCCATTGTAATTTCACATACTTCTACAAATGTATTATCTGATTGTGGGTAGGGTTTCCCACCGTGGTTTTTCTCTTTACCAGGTTTTCCATGTCAAAATATTGGTGTTGTGTGTACTATGCTTTCATGTTCTATCCTTCATTGTGTTGGTTTCTTTGTGCTCCGGTTTAATGGTTTTGATATGCATAAGTTATGATTTCTTATGGTAAACTGATTCACCCTCTCCCTCTCAGTTTACTCCCGGTATCAGATCAGTCTAACAATTGGTATCAGAGAGAGGTCCTCTCTGTAGAAGCTTAACCGCTTGAGGAGATCCGATGGCTACTGGATCTAGTTCTACATTCAATCCCTATCAGAAGGAGAGTCCTATATTTGATGGTACAAATTAAAAAATATGGAAGGAGCAAATGAAGATTCATCTCAAGTGTCTTGGAGCTAAAGTTTGGGAGATAGTGGAGAAAGGGTATATACCTCATGATCCTAATTCTGGAACATCGACACCTACTAATGAACAGAAGAAAGATGAAAATTATGTTAGAGAAAAAGAAGCATTGTTAAGCACCCTATTTGATGAAAAGCTATTGATGTCATAGAGTTGGAGAATGTAAAGCTGATCTGGACAAAGCTTGAAACTCCTTATGAAGGCGACCATGTTGTGAAAATTGCAAAACTTGAAGGTTTCTGGGTAAGGTATGAAACTTTGAAGATGTAATAAGATGAGAAGATAAGTTCTTTCATGGATAGAGTAAATGAGATTGTTATGGGAATCAAATGTTGTGGCAGATCAGTTAGTGAGGATGAGATTGTGTCAAAGGTTCTGAGAGTTCTACCTCCGACTTATAAGATGAAGGCTACTACAATCAATGAACTCTGGACAATGTCAAGTACCCTTGTTACCAGAGATACATTGCTTGGGAAATTGACTTCTTTTGAGCTTGAGGAACTTGGAGATTAGAGTGCTACTAAAACTGAAACTGCATTTAAAGCATCTGCCTCCAATAAGCAAAAGATAGATTGGAAGGAGATGTATGCTAAATATTTGGAGGACATTGAAAGAGAAGAAAGAGAACTTGAATATCTAGAAGCCCTAATTGCTAGAAGAATTCCTAAAGGACCAGCTGGAAGTAAGTATGAAGGAAAAGTCCCTTTTAAATGTTTTTCATGCAATAAGATTGGTCATTTTTCTTCTAGATTCCCTGAAAGAGCTACTAGGAATCATGAAAGATTTGTGAAGAGTTATAAGCCTAATTTGGAATATCAGGAAAAGACCTAGATTCAGAAGGAATAAGGATAAATCATGCTATTATGTTGGCGATGATGATTTTGGTATTACTGATGATGATGATGAACCGGCGAGTGGATCTGGCAATGGAAGCTTTAGTAAGGACTAGGTTTTATTGTTATCAAGGATGATTCTCTGGAACCTGTCATTGAGGCAAATCATACTGAGGAGAAGGATTTAGCTACTAAAATTGAAGAAAAGGATGAATGGGTTATAAACAGTGGATGCTCACATCACATGACTGGTGACAAGAGAAAATTTCTATCACTATAAGAATTTGATGGCGGATTAGTCAGATTTGGAGACAACAAGGCATGTAGGATCAAAGGCAAGGGAACAATATCATTGGATGGTAAGACTAACACTGATAATGTTTATTATGTTGAAGGATTAAAGAATAATCTTTTAAGTGTAGGTCAAATGGTGGATAGAGGATTTCATTTACAATTCAAGGATGGGAAATGTAAGATCATCAATAGATTTGGATTGGAAATTGCTTCAGGAACCCAGACCAATGGAAACATCTTTCATTTGAACTCTGGTGAGAAAGATTTCTTGGTTTCTCAGATTGATGAAAGATGGTTATGGCATAAGAGGATGTGCCATGTAAATTTTGATTACATAGTGAAGATCATTTTGACACAGGCTGTCAGAGATTTGCCCAAGATTGTCAAACCTCATAATTTGGTATGTAGAGAATGGAAAATGGGTAAGCAAGTCAAAACTTTTAGAAGCATACATGATAAATCTAATGAAATTCTTGATCTTATTCATACTAATCTATGTGGACCGGCAAGGACTAAAAGTTTTCAAGGTGATAGATACTTTATGTTACTTATTGATGATTATTCTAGAATGACGTGGGTAGCATTTTTGAAAGAAAAACCTGAAGCTTTTGAGAAATTCAAAATCTTTAAGGCTATGGTTGAGACTGAGACAAGATTGAAGATAAAGTGTTTGAGAACAGATCAAGGCGATGAGTTTACATTCGTTGAATTCAACAACTTTTGTGAGAAGAATGGAATTAGAAGACACCTTTCTACACCTAGAACTCCACAACATAATGGATTGGTGGAAAGGAAAAACAGAACCATATTGGATGCAGCAAGGACTATGATGACAGAAGCTAGATTGCCTGATATCTCTCGGAGGGAAGCTGTCACTACAACTGTATACACTTTCAACAGATTACACATAAAAGGTGATACTAGTAAGACTCCTTATGAATTATGGTTTGGTCATACTCCTACTGTTAGATATTTCAAAAATTTTGGAAGTAAATGTTACATTAGAAGAGATGATGCATTGGGAAAATTTGATCCTAGAAGTGATGAAGGAATATTTTTGGGTTATTCTACTAAGAGAAAAGCATATAGATGTTATAACAAAAGATTGAATAGGATAACATAGAGCATAAATGTCAAGGTGGATGAACAAGGCAGTAATCAAATCAGATCATATGATTGTGGACCGGAAGATAAATTTATCAAAACTGAACTGGTAATGCAAGAAGCAGCTCAGAATAGTGATCCAGTGACTCCGATAACATCGGAAAACTCAACCGGGACAAAGGAACAATAGAAAGAGTCAGTAAATCAAGAAAATTCAAAGACTCCCATGTATGTGAAACTAAATCATTCTGAAGATCAGATCATTGGAGATAAAAGCAAAGGTGTGATGACTAGGAGAAGGCTAGCTACTGAAGAGGTATGTTTGATTTCTCAAATTGAATTGAAATCATTTATTGAAGAAAGTAAAGATAAAAATTGGATAAAAGAAATGGAAGAATAATTAGATCAGATAGAAAAGAATAAAACATGGGAACTAGTTTCTAGACCTAAAGACAAGAATATTATTGGAACTAAATGGGTTTTTAGGAATAAATTGAATGAGGAAGGTCAAATTATGAGGAACAAGGCTATATTGGTTTGCAAAGGTTATTCACAAGAAGGAGTTGATTATGGTGAGACTTATTCCCCGATTGCAAGAATTGAAGCGGTAAGACTATTTCTTGCCTATGCTGCACACAAGAACTACAAAGTATATCAGATGGATGTCAAATGTGCATTTTTGAATGGAGATATTGAGGAGGAAGTCTATATTGAGAAACCTGATGGATTTTCTTTATCAGAAGATAAAGACATGGTTTGGAAATTGAAGAAAGCTTTATATGGACTAAAACAAGCCCCTAGAGCATGGTATGCTAGATTAGACAAATATCTTTCTAAGCTTGGTTTTATCAAAGGTAATGCTGATAGTAACCTATATTACAAAATTGATCATGATGACATACAGATCATGATGACATACTAATCATGATGACATACTGATCATTGAATTCTTTGTGGATGATATCATTTTTGGAGGAGAAGATAATCTATGCATGAAATTTGCTAATGATATGAAGAATGAATTTGAAATGTCTATGATTGGTGAGATAAAAAATTTCTTAGGTTTGCAAATTACTCAAGCTGATAAAGGTATTTTCATTTGTCAAACTAAGTATGTGAAGGAGTTACTTAAGAAATTTGTACTTGATAATTCCAAACCTGTCGATACTCCTATGGTATCCGGTTGCAAATTGTCAAAGGATGATGAATCCCTTAAATTGAATCCAAGTAGATACAAATGAATGATTGGTGGATTGATGTACTTAAATCAGACTAGACCTGACATTATGAATGTTGTTTGTATTGCTTCTATATTTTAGTCAGATCTTAGAGAAACTCATGATATTGTTGTCAATAGGATATTCAGGTATTTGACAGGTACAACAAACCTTAGGTTATGGTATCCAAAGAATGATGACTTCAGATTATGTGCCTATACAGATTCTGATTGGGCAGGAGATGTGGATGACTAGAAGAACACTACTGACAGTGTATTCTTTCTTGGAAACAATCATGTACTTCATTATCTACTGGTGAAGCGGAATATGTAGCTATTGCTACTAACTGTACTCAGATTTTATGGATGAAACAAATGTTAAAAGATATAAGGGTAAGTTATGATGAGCCTATTGTTATTCACTATGATAATACTATTGCTATTGATATGTCAAAGAATCTGGTATTTCATTCCAAATAAAAACACATTTCTATAAGGTACAATTTCTTGAAGGAAAAGGTTGAAGCAAAGGAAGTCAGATTGGTTTATGTGCCTACTAAGGAGAAGATTGCAGATATTCTAACTAAACCATTGCCTAATGATACTTTTGAATATCTTAGAGATCATTTGGGGGTTACCAACCCTATAGAAGATACTTAGAGATGTAGGAATGCATCAATCCGGTAAGCTTATCAGATATTTTTTTTATCCAGGTTGATGAGATGATGCTACTACTCAAGGGGAGTAGTAAGCTATTTGGTTCAGTATTTTTGGTTTGTATTCATCCTTTGTCATTGATGTCAAAGGGGGACAGATGGTATTGATGTGGGAGAGGTAGTATTCATGTGAAAATTAGTCATATCTTTGAGGGAGATTGTTGGCATTCCTTGGCACTTGGATGTGTTGTCAATTGACACCTCACAGGTAGGACAAAAAATCTTAACGGAGATGAGTTCTACTAAGCTCATGATGATGGCTGCATAGAAGATGATGAAGGAAGGATCTATGGACAAAGGAGTTATTGATCAGTCTATCCCAGTTTTGCATAGACTTGACCTGGAGTGCAAATTTGACAAAGGAGCAAGCCCATTCAGCAAGCTCAGAATAATCACAGAGCACATTTCTAAGGACTTTCAATCTTTACAACAGATATCAAAATGACAGGCATTGGAGAGGTTTACATAAGCTAAGAGAGATACTTTTGATCAGATGATTGAGTCGAAGAAAGAGATTAATGATAAATTGAAGTTGATTGATAATGCTTTGAGGCAATGTACTATTATTTATAGAGTATGTTGCAACACGGGTTTACTTAGAGTAGAGACAGATAAAGGGATTAAGGATATTTAGGAGAAAATTGTAGGTATAGTTAATTTTTGATGGCACAAATTCTTTGACTACATCTATAGATGGTCATATTTTGGTATTGGAAGCCCAAGTTTTAGCTCTTGAGAGGGAAAAAGATAAAATCATAAGGAGAGCTAGAGGTCATAAAGGATTGGTGAGTTCCCGGTTGGACTCTTTGAGTGTAAATAAGAGAGAATGCATTGATTTGGTTCGTAGGTATACATCGACAGAGCTTAATGAGAAAGAGTCTTATGCCCATATGCTTAATGGACTTGTATCTATTTCCGGCACTTTCAAATCAAGTTGGGATACTTATCTAGAGATTTTGGAGAAAGCCTATCTGGAAATCTTCAAGTATATTCAGCTCCGGTAAGGTATTTTGGGACATTCTTTGTACAAATTTTCATTCTTCGTCCCGATTTTTGGTATTTTTTGGCATTTATGTCAAAGGGGGAGGTATAGGTAAAAAATATATTCTTGGCATCTTGAGGTATGGAGTATTTTGTTCAGATCATGATCATAGATGGATATTCAGCTCAGGGAGAGCAATCTCAGGATGAAACCGATAGATGGAAACCATTATCATTTTTCACATGAGTGTTGCCATTAATGCCAAAGGGGGATATTGTTGGCAATTAACACTTATTTGATTGGTTTCAATATGTTGTCATTGAAGGAAACATGTTTCGGCTTTCATATTTTGGTTTGATTGTTTACCGACAGACACCACTGACACCGACACTGACACTAACAGGTATCTTCACCGGTTGGAAGGAATTCTTTGGTTACTGGCATTACAAGCCAACATGATTTACATTCAGAATACCGATATAGGAGGCCGACATCATTTGGGAGAGCCGGCATCGGCAATTGATTTTGATATTTATGTATGTATGTAATTGAGCCGACTTGTATATTCATATTGTAATTATCTATGTAAGCCGACATAAGGCATGAAAGTTTGTAAGGGTATATAGGTTAGTTGATTAGATCATTTTGAGATATGAAATATGGAATGTAATATGAGTGAGAGAGTGATAATTTTAATGCGAGGAATGTTGATTATGTAAGAGGTTATTTTGTTAAGGGTTTAGGGTTTTAGAACCGAAACAGACAGAGCTTAACCAAAACTGTATTCAGACATAGAAGATGCTATCATTGCAGTTCACTCATTTCTCTAGATTGTAGTCTAGATTTGTATGTATTTAGTGAGACTTCTTTTGTGATGAGCAGTGTGCTCTAGGTTGTAAGCTTTCTTGCAAGTGCAAGCCCCCATATTATGTAATATCTTTTCATATGGCCAGTGGATTGATATTGTGGGTCACAAATCCCACCGTAGTTTTTCCTCTTTGAGGTTTTCCACGTATAATTCTCTATGTTATGATATTTATTTGTGTGATTGGCTTATTACTTGTTTTACTTCTTTCAATCTTTGAACACTGATTCACCCCCCCTCTCAATGTTCTTGGATTCTAATAGGATGTTTTTCATATTCAGTGTTGCCATCAATGCCAAAGGGGGATATTGTTGGAAATATGTTGGATTTGGTTAAGTGTTGTCATTGATGTCAACACTGTATCTCGGTTGGAGGCTATCCCGGTTGGAACTATCCCGGTTAGTCTTGGTGATCATCTTGGTTTTGGCTACGATTCTAATCTAGTATGATCAGATCTCTGGAATCGGTTTTGGATGCTTACTCTGGATGGTTATTTATTTGCAATATTCTATTGGTTCATGTTTTTGTGCTCTGGTAACTATCACTTATGTTCTCAGTTGGTATTTCTTGGTACTGGTTAGCTTTACCGATAAGTGATATTTGATGTTTTGGTCAGATGATTTTTGTCCGACTTATGGAATCAGTTTCTATCATGCTGAAGGAAATTATTGATCATATTCTAAGTGTTTTGTGACTTTGCATTTGCTAGAGTGTTGTTATGGTGGTCCTATTTGGATCCGGTTAGACTTTTTGTGTTACTTCACTAAGGGTTTCTACTGGTTGGTGAAGCATGTTGGATTTTGGTCTTAGAGGAATTTCCAATGGATGGAATTGTTTGGTTACTTGATTTAGGTCCATGCTATGTAATGTAAATCATAATACTAGTCCATTGATACTGTGTAATGTAATTTTTATTATTATGGGTTTATGGGTTTAGCCAACCTTGTCAATAAGGTTGATGATCTGTATTAATAGGTGACTTATTCATGTAATTTACATATTGATGGGATTGATGGTTATGCTTGCATTATCGGCAGAAGGTTTATGTGCGAACAAGTGATATATCATTCTGTGAAGGTTTTTGTATTGTAGGGCAGACATCTGTGCTTAACCGAAACTGTATCAAGCATTAGGGGATGCTACTCTCACAGTTCATTCTTGTTGGATTGTAGTCTGATGTTTTGTAAGTCAGTGAGACTTATTTTTATGATGAGCAGTGAGCTCTAGGTGGTTGGCCTGATTGCAAGTGTAATCCCCAGTGTAATTTCACATACTGCTGCAGAAGTATTATCTAATTGTGGGTAGGGTTTCCCACCATGGTTTTTTCCTTTACCAGGTTTTCCACGTCAAAATATTGGCATTGTGTGTAATGTTCTTTCATGTTCTATCCTTCATTATGTTGGTTTCTTTGTGCTCTGGTTTAATGGTTTTGATAAGCATAAGTTTTGATTTCTGATGGTAAACTGATTCACCCCCCTCTCACTTTACTCCCGGTATCAGATATGTCTAATAGCAACACCTAATTTTTTGGATAGGTCCATACACATTCACATTTATCATTACTAATTATACAACCTAGACCTACCATACCTAGATTCCCCTTGCAACCCCATCAAAATTCAGTTTAAATCTACCTGACATGGGGGCTATTCATTTAACATTATGTCTAGTGTTGCCCTTACCAATAGAGATATGAGTAAGGGGATGAAGTCATCCCCATATATTTTGAATTTTATTGTCTCAATTTGTAAAGGTATAATTCTTCTTTGTTTTCTAATTTGAGTTGAAACTTCACAAATGCCAACCTTGATTTTCTAAATAAAATTATCCATCGGAAGGCATTGTTCATAGAAGATACGCTTGTTTCATTCTTTCCAAAAGTGTCAAACAAGCATGGATAGGGAAATTGTCCAAATATCACACCAAGTACTCTTCTACCACCCATTGGGCCAAATTTGTATGAATCTTAAGAGGTTATCCTGTCTCGCACACTACCAACCAAAGGAGGCCATTAACCAATCCCAACACTTAGAGGCAAAAGGGCAATCGAGCAATAATTGATTTGAAGATTCCCCATCTTCCCAACATAACAAACAAATTCTTGGACCTTGCAAGCCAATAGTGTCAAGTTGATCCCTTGTAATAATTCTCTCGTGCAATCCCATCTAAAGGAAGGTCCCAACTTTAGGTAACACATATTTATGCCAACATACCCATTGAGGAGAATTGGAGTTTGCATATTGAACATCTTGGATTTCATAACCTAATTGATTTAACAGTTCTCAAATATAGAGCCATTCTAAATGAATTCATCCTCATCATCTGAGAGAATGATCCTCCTATTATATAATACATTTTCCATAATCTCTGACTGCAACTAACAACTCTATTGTATCCAATAGTCTCCACCCATAGCAATCCCTAGTCCTATTCAGTAATCTAACAACACAATCTACTAAATACTCCCCATGCTTGCTAACAACCTCAACCAACCATGTCGTAAAATCACATAAGTTTATCAATGTCACCTCTCCATTCCATTAGTCATGTCAAAACTTAGCTTGCCTCTTGTCACCAATCTTCCAAGTTAAATGCTCTGTGATAACATGTATACTATCCCATATGAATTTCTAGATTTTTGAACCACCTTGAGAATTTTTCATTGTCAAAATTCTAGATGGTTCATCATTGTTGATACATTTCCTATGTATGATTGGACACCACAATTTATTTGGTTCCTTATAAACTTTCCAAGTTAAATTTGCACTGTGTTGTACTATGTCTAGCCATTTTCTCAGCCCTACACCACCATTTTGTTTGGGCTAGGAGATAGTGTCCCAGTTGATTAGTGAAATCCATTGATCCTTGTGGAACCCTTCACACAAGAACAATTTCATAAATCCCTTCAAGATAATGACATCTTTCCTTGTCATTTTCATGTACACAATGTAAATTGGGACAATCATTAGAAAAAGTTTGATCATTAAGATGTTGAACCCAAGGTAGGACTAAGAGGGGGGTGAACCAGTCTTGAACAAAAAATAATGTAGCTTATAAACAATTAATCAGCAACACAAACACAACATATGAACACCAAGATTTTCTATGTGGAAAATCCAAATAAGGAAAAACCATGGTGAGCACTTGCCAAACAAATATATCCACTATGTATATTAGATTACAATGAATGAGTTCATTGATCCAGACTTGTAAACCAAGGCTAACTGCTCTTGGGGAAAGATACAAAAAGAGGACTTGCAAACTTGAAGCTAGCTGCAACAGGGAAAGATACAAAAATAATTTGTAAAGAAGGATCTCCTGATCATGAAGCTGTCCTTGAACTCTGCATCAAGTGAGCAACACCAACTCACACAACTCAGACCTCAACTATCAATACTCCGTCTTATACCTCTGCCACAGTCTCAAACAGTTTGCATATCATTCAATGACAACTCTTCTTCTCTATTTTTCATAAATTTCTCCTACTATCTTCACATCACATACTTCCTCTCTCTTCCACACATTCTTATTACACACAACATAATCACTTACATCCTTTATGTACAAGATAGATCATCAAAGCTTGAATCAAGTCAACCTAAAATGAAAATATACCTTTCAAACCAAAAACACACATGCTAATCCACTCCAGGAGAAAGAGGGGACCAAAACACATCTTCCAAAAATCAATCCACCAATTCACAATCATCAGAACATAACTAACATCATACCGATACACAACACATCTATACAATCATTTGACAGCCAAAACATATCCTCCAATGCAAATAACTCTATTTTAGATCTCCACACTCTACGGTGAGACCCATAACACATCCAATAATCTTCCACAAATCATATCCAAACCCAAAGATAGGTTTAACACAAAATATCACAACCTACTATAAAATATGCTACACCATGTAGAGAGCACAAAGATATTTTTGGACCACAAAACCAACTCATCCATAATACCCAAAACATAACCAAAGAAGATAACAACATCAACAACACTTTTTGGACTCAAACACTTCTGGAACAACCAATAGAACAATTGCAACATCAACACAACAAGATATCTTTGTACCACAGAAATTTCAGACCAACAACTATTCAAAACAACAAGTTTGACATCAATGACAACCACAACAACACATAGTTCCAACAATCTTCCCCTGTGTCATCGATGTCAACACTTGACTAAACTTAACACTTGATCAACCTAGAAAACAATACTGCTCTATCTTAAACACTACAAAAATTGCTCCATCTCTCCCAAACAACTCTCTCCCAAAACTACTTCAATGCTCTCTCCCTAAAACTGCTCAATCTCTCCCTCTTTGCCATCAAACATGAAGGCCACAACACTACTACACACTCCACTTCTCCTCCTGAGAGCAGGCACAACATCAATCTAAGAAAATAAATAGGCATGAAGGCTCCCCCCTAGAAAGATGCACCTCCATAATGCATCTATCTAGAAGGAGGGGCAATAACCCTAAGATTCTCTTGAAGAAACTCAAATGTATCCTTTGCCAATGCCTTAGTAAAAATATCTACCACCCATTCCTTTGTAGAAAAGTATTCCAATCGAACTTCCTTCTCATCAACCATCTCCCTTAAGTAATGATATCTGATTGAAATGTGATTTGTTCTTAAATTCATAACCAGATTTTTTGAAATGTTTATTGCACTTGCATTGTCACACATAATAGGAATTTCTTCATGATATGTTACCTTTATATATTTAAGAGTCTATCTCATCCACATTACCTGAGTGCAACAAGATGTTGATGCAATATAATCTACTTCAACAGTAGATAGGGAAACTGAATGCTGTTTCAACTGAACTAGGAGACCAATCTATCTCCTTAAAAGAAAGCACCACCACTATTACTCTTCTAGTCATAAACACTTCTAGCCCAATCTTTCAAATATCTGAAAATTCTTTTCATAGCTTGCTCATGTGTCACCTTCAGATTTTCTTGAAATCTAGCTACCAAACACACAACCTACATGATATCTAGTCTAGACACGGTCAGATATAGCAATCCACTAATCATCAATTTGTATTTCTTTTAAACTTTTGGATATTCATCATATTTTCTTGGCTCGCATCCAATAGTTAAAGGAGTTGTAACCAATTTACATACATCAAAACCAAATTTCTTCAACATCTCTTTCAGATACTTTCTTTGTGAGATAAAAATTCTATCTTCAAATTGAATAACTTGCAACCCAAAAAAGAAGGATAACTCACCAATCATTCACATCTCAAATTCTTTCTACATCTCTTTAGCAAACTCTTTACATAGGCTATCATTTCCTCCAAATATAATGTCATCAACATAAACTATAACAATCAATAACTTATCTCCATCAACTTTGAAATAAAGATTATTGTCTATTGTACCTTTCCTAAAATTCTGTTGAAACAAATACCTATCTAATATTGCATACTAGGACCTAGGTGCCTATTTGATTTCATACAAATATTTATTCAGTCTACGTGCACCATATCTAGATCTTCTGTCAGTTTGAACCCATCCAGTTGTTCAATGTATACTTCTTCTTTGAGATATCCATTGAAAAATGTTGATTTGACATCCATTTGATAAACTCTAAAGTCAATGTAAGAAGAAAATGCAAGAAATATAATAGCTTCTATCCTTGCTACCAGAGTGAAATTTGCTTCAAAGTCTATGCCTTCGACTCGAGATTATCATTTACATACCAGTCTTGCTTTATTCCTTGTAACTTGTCCTTTCTCATTTAGCTTGTTCCTGAACACCCATTTAGTTCCTATCACATTCTTTCCACCAGTCTAGGTACTAGTTCCCAAGTCTTTCTCTTTTGTATCTAATTTAGTTCTTCTTTCATTGCTTAAAACCCAACTCTCATCTTGACTCGCTTCCTCATAAGTCTTTGGCTCATTAATTGATAGAGAACAATAATTAGCTTGTTATTGAGTTTCGGTAATCTTCTTTCTTATCTGAACACCTTTTGTCTTGTCTCCAATTATCTAGTTTTTTGAATGATGCTTCTAGATATATTTAACAGGAAATTTTGGTGAGTCTTCCTCTTCTTCTTCATTTGATTCATTTTCCTTTCTCTCTTCTGGATCACTTGTCTTCTGTGAAATTGCTGGAACAATATCAACCTTCTGTGCTAGAAGACATTTTCTTTCTCTCTTATCCTTGATGTAGTATACATTTCCACCTATTCTAACTTCTTATGTAATGATTTACCAATCTTCTCTTTTCTAATCACACATCTGGTGCTACTGAACAAAACTTCATAACCTTTTCTACAGATCTAACTAACACTTAACAAAATATGTCTTAATCCTTCAACGTAATAAACATAATCATTTTTATGCTTAGCATCAATAAAAACACTCCCAATACATTGAATAGCCACTCCATATTCTCCGACAAATTTCATTGATCCACCATCATATTTCTTGATATTAGTAAACCTATCTTTATCGCCAGTCATATGATTTGAACATACAAAGTCAATGAACCATGTATTCGGTTCTATCTTGGCATGCAATGTAGTCTTGACTGTCTTCTCCTCTTCCAGTTTCTCCAAAGTATTCTCATTTTCTTCAATTGCTAAAAACAAAGATTCTTTATTTGATTCATCATCAATTTCATCTTCAGATGTATATTCCTTTATAGAACATAAGCTATTCTTCTCTCTTCTGTTAAAGTTGTGTTTCCTAGTTCTATTTTTCTTCTCGTCATCATCTGATCTCTTATAATCTTCCCAGTAAGTATAGTGAGAAGCATAATGTCCAATTATACCACAAGAAAAAAATTTCAGAGGTAACTTACCTTTGTACTTTCCAATGCCTCACTGCAATCTTCTCACAAAGTTTGCTTCAGCTTCATCCAAATCTCCACTGCATTCTAAATCATCATGTCTTGAAACATTACATTCTTCAAGTTTCTTTTCTCTTTTCTCTTCCTTGATTTCTAAAATTTCAAAGGTTGCTAAGGTACCAATAAGCTGATCAATAGTATAATTTCTTGAATGGCACATCTTATTGCTTTGTAGGATTTTAGTAGGGTCAACAATATCTTCTAAACAACATCACATTCATCCAAATGTCCACCAATAGCTCTAATACCATCAACAAGATTAGTAAATCTATGAATATAGTTCTCAACACCTTCATCTTCAAGCATTATTAAATATTTATAGTTATGCTTCATATTCATCAGCCTAGCTTGTTTTGTCTTTGAATATCCTTCTGATAATATGATGAAACAATAAGGATCCGGTCAACTACTGAGAGGGGGGGGGGGTGAATCAGTAGATAGAAAATAAACTAAACTTTCACCAAACTTAATTCCAACTCAGAAGCAACTTACTAACCTAACTAGTTTAGACATTGTATCAAAAACTGTAATTGCACTATCAAACTTTACCGGTTGACAAAAACATCAATGATACAATGCAACAGATCTGAAACTCAAAGACCATTTAACCAAAACATTAAACCACTTTACTAATATTAGTAATAACTCATTTCAGATCATTTTCGATCATCTAAATATATCTAAGTGGCTTTAACAGTTAATCATATCAACCATATCAAAACACATCCACAAAATCATTCACCACTTGACACAATGATTTTTCACATGGAAACCCAAATGAGAAAAACCATGGCGGGGATGAATACCCACAAGTATTTTGAACTCTTCTGAAGTTTTTCTTGTTAGGAGCCAAGCCTTGTTAGAAGCTTATACAATAATGTCCTGTTAAGAACAGATCCAGTTAAGGACCACCCGGTTAAGGGATTGACTATAATACCCTATTAAAGGTAATACCCTATTAAAGGTAACCTCGATAGAGGATTTCAAATCCAAGCTAATGGATCACCCAGTTAGAGGATTTAAACAACACCAAGCCTGTTAAAGCTTACCCGGTTAAGGGATTTAACTATTGTAATGGTTAGAGAACAAAAGGTTCTTTGTTGATCTGGTAATAGCACTACCTTGCTTAGTCAAATCATTTTCTACTCCTATCTGCCTTCACAACATTCTGCAGATAGTCCTAGTTCAACAACAATCACACTACCACACTTAACCAAAATTGCCAACACAATTACAAAATAGCTCATCGACCTTATAATCAAATATAATAGGTCAGTAACACATCACAAAACCTACAAATCTCATAGAATTATAAACATATCAGCTCAATCATAACTGTTGGATTACATAGAAATCAACTACACATTGTTCTAGACAACATCAACCGCTCCTGGATCATCGCACATTGGATCCTGTAGCTCATCACACGTTTTTCACTTCATGTTATGCATTTTCTCATTCCCAAGATAAATAGTTATCTTCATGTGCCAAATCCACCTTGAAACTCATCACGTGCATCATGCATACGTGGCATCTTCATCTCTGATCATCATTCGATCATAGATCATCACAATCGATTCTCCAAGATCCATTGGTTAGGGTTCTGCATATCAACTGGTTAGGGTTACCAGTTGATCTTTGCTTCAATAACAATACCAATACCGGTTGCCTACACTTCTTTACTACCGGTTGTGTTATTGCATCACTACCGGTTGCAATACAACTTCATTACCAGTTGCTATTGACATCAATGACAACAATATACTTCATCAATGCAATCTTCATGCAATGCCAACACCTTCAAATGCCAAACACAACTTTAGCTTATTTCAATCTTTTGACTCTTCCAAACACTAAATCACTTATGCAAATGAAAATTATAGCTCTGGTCTTCACATTAGTCTCCTTTAATTTTAACTCATTTGAAGTTCGAAGACCACCCTATGGAGGTGTATATCCAGTATGAATGATTTTCCATATTCCATTCTGCAATGTCTCCAAATGCAATTCCATTCTCTCCTTCTAGTATGGAAATTTTGAACCATCAAAGATCAGAACCTTGTAATGCACCTCCTGCACCATATTCGATCTACCTCAAGGGGTTAAGCTTATTCAAGAGGAACTTAGCTCTGATACCAATTGTTGAACCCAAGACAATACTAAGGAGGGGGGTGAATCAGTTTTGAACAAAAATTAATGTAGCACATAAACAATTAATCAATAACACAAACACAACAAATGAACACCAAGATTTTCTTTGTGTCAAACCCAAACAGGGAAAAACCACATTGAGCAATTGCTCACAAAATATATCCACTATGTATATCAGATTACAATGAATGAGCTCATTTCTCTGGACTTGTAAACCAAGGCTAACTGCTCTTGGGGAAAGATACAAAAAGAGGACTTGCAAACCCAAAGCTAATTGCAACAAGGAAAGATACAAAAATGATTTGAAAAGAAGGATCTCCTAATCATGAAGTTGTCCTTGAACTCTGTATCGAGCGACCAACATCAACTCACACAAATTAGACCTCAACTATTAATACTCTATCTCATACCTCTTCGATAGTCTCAAATAGTTCTCATATCATTCAATCACAACTCTTCTTCTCTACTCTTCACTAAATTTCTTTGATTATGTTCACATCACATACTTCCTCTCTCTTCCACACGTTCTTATTACACAAAACATAATCACATACATCCTTTATATACAAGATAGAGCATCAAAGCTTGAATCAAGTCGGCCTGAAACAAAAATATACCTCCCAGACCAAAAACACACATGTTGATCCATTCTAGGAGAAAGAGGGGACCAAAACACATCTTCCAAAGATCAATCCACCAATCTATAATAACTAGAACATAACTAACACCATACCAACATGCAACACATCCATATAAGTATTTAACATTCAAACCATATCCTCCAATGTAAATAACTCTATTTCGGATCTCCACATGCTACAATGAGACCCATAACACATCCCATAATCTTCAACAAATCATATATGAACCCAAAGATATGTTGAACATAGAATATCACAACCTGCTATGAGATATACCACAAAAAATGAAGAAAACAAAAATATTTCGGAACCACAAAACTAACTCATCCATAATACCAAAAACATAACCAAATAAGATAACAACATCAAACAACATCAACAACACTTTTCAAACCCGAACACTTTCAGAACAACCAATAGAATAACTGCAACATCAACATAGCGAGATATCTCTATACCATAGACATTCCAGATCAACAACTATCTAGAACAACAAGTTTGACATCAATGACAGCCACAACAATACATACTTCCAACATAAGTTTCTACCTGCAAGGGTGAGTCACTTGTTCTTCCATGTTAGCGCCTTATTTTTGCAATTGTGAAAGTGTTTCTTCCCAATGCACTTTCCTACTACCACTGGCAATTAGGAGAGCACCCAAGTGTTTAGATGTTAACTCCAATATTGAGAAGAAAAGATGATTGACAATTCTTCTCTAAATGGCTCTTTTTATATTTGTTGTTCTCAAAATCGGATTCCCTTCTATCCTCCCTGTAAGAAATATAATGAACTCTTTTTGCATATGAAGAGGACACCAAGAAAATTAGAACTCCAGAATAACATATAACAAGGTTTCAACAAAACCTTCTACACTTTGAACTTATCCAAAGCTCAGGTGGGTATACCTTCTGTGAAAACTTTCACACTTTAAAATTCTAGATCCATAGGAAACCAATGCTAAAAACCTATGGACTTCATCACCTTAATAAAACTGAAACAATAAAGGAAAAACTTATACTCATTTTCAATAACAGTTTCAAACATATTAATATCAGGCTCAACCTCTTTTCTCATGGATTCTTCGAGGGCTTGAGCTACAACACATTGATGAGGAGAATGTGGTCCATCACAAGCCATGCACCAAGGAGTATTCTCCATATTATGAACATTTCCTCCTTTCAAAGGATCTGGGGTATCTTGGCTCTGAGCATTTTTTGGCTTCTCATTTTGGGGTTTTCCATCCTTCCAGGTTGTTTTGTAAGGCATGTCATGCAATCTAGGAGGCCTATCTTTCCAGTTATAATGAGGTTTTTCATTTTTACTTACCTTAGCAGTAAGATCTTTCATGGCAGTCATTAACTTCTCTATTTTGTCATCCTCCTTGGCAACTTTATTTGGCTGTTGTTTTGATTCTTGCCACAACCTTCCATTAGTTCTTCTGCCTACTTTCCCAGATGCTTTCCTATTACTCTCCACATTAATGGCAATCCTAAAAGCATCTCTCGGACTGTGTGGGTTTTTATCCCTCAAGATGTAAGCCATTTTTGAATCAAAAGCATTATAATAAGTGTTCAAACACATGTTGTCATCTAACCTCATTACTCGGTAAGGCCTATGCATTTCTTTATGAAATCTAGCATTGAAATCTATGACAATCTCATTATCAGACTTTCTAATAGTATTGAACTCATTGAGCATGAAGCTCACATTTGTTTTGTCACCATATTGTTCTTGAAATCCGTTCTTAAAATCTTCCCAAGACCCAATGCTATTCATAGGGAGACCTCTATACCAATCCCTTGCATCATCTACTAAGGACTGTACAAACAATTTCATGATGACATCTTCATCTACAGTTTTATAATCATTTATCAAGTCACCAAAAGATTTTAGGTTCTCTTCTGCACTGATTGCATTATTGCCAACAAATTTATGGAGTCTATCCCTTAATTCAGTAGGAACATGGTTAGGGTACCCTGGGATTCCATCAAAGAAGAGCTATCTGTATAATTCCAAGTTAATGGGTCTTCTCTAGAATTGATTAGCAGTAAGGTTATTTCCCATGTTCATTCTTACATTAGGACCATGAGTCAGAGGGATTTGGTTACCTTGATTAGTGAGAGGGGCTTGATTAGCTGGGATAGTGCTCACAGGCATGGCTGACTGAATTTTGACTGGAGGGAGTGAGGTGTGCTGAGGAGTAGGTTTATTTGGGTCTGTTGAAGGAAAAATTATAGGAGGAGCCTTTAGATAATTAATCTTTCTTTTAACCTCTTGATTGGTTGCTTCTAATTCAGCCTTTTCCAACTCCCTCTGCAGATCTTCCTTCTCTTTCATCATCCTATCTATCTCTCTCTCATGTGTAGATAACATATGAGAGATTTCTACTATAGTCTTAGATCTAGACCCATCTTCCATGCACTTATGTTTCCTTTGTCAACATTATTTCTAATAGGTTGTGGGTCACTAAGGACCTCCCTATTCGGTTGCACAACAGATTTGTATGCAGGGTTGGTTTTGGCAACTTAAATTTCTCTGATGACTGGACCTTCATCCTCACTCTTAGCTTTCTCTTGGGTGAATAACTCAAGATCAACAATCTATCTTAGAAGCCTACCCCTCTCAATTAATTTAGCTTTCACTTCCTTTTCTTTATTTGCTTCCTTTTGTGCTCTTAAGGAAATTAAGCGATGGACTCTTCTATTGAGGGCCTCAATTTCTTGGGATACCTTATCTTCATTAGGGAACATTTCTTCAGAATCTAACACATTGACTTGGTCAATATCAATTAAGCTAATATTTCCATCAACTGTTCTAGGTACAGAATCCATCTTAATATTTGAACTATTCCTGTCCTTCCTAGACAAACTAGCATGAGAAATCCTCTGATTTAAAACTTGGACATCTTCATTATTACCAAACAAACCAAAATGGAAACCCAAAATGTCCTGCTCAGATTCACGGGAAGAAGAATTTGAAATTGCATATATGGGTCTTTCAGATGACTTACCCATATTAATGCTCTTTTGTACCTAGGCAGCATTAGATGGCTCATGTACAACTGATCTTTTCTGGCCTCTCTGTGCCTGTTCAAGTAATCCCTCTTGCAATGTCTCTTGAGGATGCTTCCTCATGAAAGACCTGGTGTTCCTTCCTCTCTGCATTATATGTGTTTATCTTAAAAGAGTTATACTTATTCAAATAGAACTGGTTATACTTGTTAGAGTCGCCACCCACACAAATTGTGGGGAAATAAGAAAACAAGTTTTGACAAATCTCTTGCAAAGATTTAAAAAATTAGGAGGATTTTCAGAGAAAAGGATAGCACAAATGAGAGATAATGCAATCTATCACAAACACACAAATATCCAAACAAACTTCCAAACTAATTCAAGCACCAATCTATAACATAGATACACACTATGACTCTACCCAGCAGAGTCGCCACTTTTGTTGTTCTCAAAATCTGATTCCCTTCTATCCTCCCTATAAAAAATACAATGAACTCTATTTGCATATGAAGAGGACACCAAGAAAATCAGAACTCCAGAATAACATATAACAAGGTTTCAACAAAACCTTCTACACTTCGAGCTTATCCAAAGCTCAGGTGGGTATACCTTCTATGAAAACTTTCACACTTTAAAATTCGAGATCCATTGTAAACCAATGCTAAAAACCTATGGACTTAATCACCTTAATAAAACTGAAACAATAAAGGAAAAAATTATGCTCATTTTCAATATTTATCCCCAAGAGATATAGAAAGAAATCCACAACTGATACCAGTGCCTTATCCAGGCTACAAAGTCATCTAAGTCAAGCAAGGATTCCAAAATTAAACATTCCCATACATTTCATCACTTTGACTTTTATTAACCCTATACATGCCTGACATATATAAGAGTTCTTTCTTGTTAAACTAGATACCGTTTATCAAATTCATAGCAGCAAACAAGTAATCTACTGACAGAGGTGTTTTAGGCATATGTAATTCCTCTCCTGAAGAGAAAAGCTAAAAACATATCCATAATATTGCATTACAATCCATGTTCAACTGAATAAACCTAGACTATTAAAATAAAACCAGCAAAACATTGAACACACACCAGAAGACAACACAGATTTTAGGCTCAAAAAGTTCTGATCTGTATATTCATATTCATTTATGAGAAAATTTTACATAACTCAAAGTATTCTCTATAATAGCCAGAAAAAAACCCTAGATATTTTTTAGCAGAGTTTCTTTACAAATTATTGTGATCCCTTTTTTCTAAGTCCTGGTATCCATTTATAACAACATGGATGCAAAACAAGCTTCAGACATTCCTAAGGATAATTTGTTACAACCGCAATTTCCTTCAAAAAGCAGTTACAAGTCCTTTTCAGTCTCAGCGGCCTTTTTGGTTTGTTGCTCCATTGCAACATCTTCTAACTGTTCTGGGATTTCCTCTTCTTGCATCACATACTTTTTGGTCCACTCTTGAAACACATCATCACCAGGCCATGAGTAGCTAACAATTTTCTTCTTCAATTTAACTAACCTTTTCCAAGAGTTTCTTACTTTCCTAACCTCTGATTCCAAAAAGCCATAGTGTGACTTTATCTTTTCTATTTCTTGAATTGTCTTAACAAATAGAGATGTGTCATCTTTATTGATGTTTTCATTCACCCTTAAAGACAAGTTAGCTCCTAGCTCATCAAGCCATACTTGTTTGTCCTTCAACTGATTTGGGCTAACAAAACCCCCAGGAAACAATTCAAATTTATGCTCAGTATATTCCTTCCTATATAAGTTAGCCTTCCTCTCTACACTAGCTCTTCCTTCTACTAGCTTGGCCATGCCTTTTGCTAATTCACATGTGGATTTAATAATGGCATCTGACCCTGCCTCATCATAAGATGCACACATAAGTTCTAGATCCACTTCCCTAGGCATCCACTTCTCTAAAATCGGCTCTAAAATAGCCTTGTCTTTATTCAACTCACTCAAAGTATCCAGAATTCTTTTCATATTAATGTGCACAATGGGGGCTTCTACTGTATTAGCAAAACTCAAAATTGTGGCCTTTACCTTCTCTTCATATTTATTTGCAAACATGGCTTGAGCCTATTTTAACTTCTCCAATTCATGTTGAATGGTCTCAGTTGGTTGAAAACCAGAAGGCATAGGAGAAGGAGGAAATTCAACAATAGGACTGGTGGGTGGAGGTCTTGCTGGAGAAGATGCAATCATCAGAGTAGAGGATTCACCTCCTTGGTGTTGTCCTGCCAATTGACTCTGTAGTCTAGCAATAATACTATCCCTGTTGGCTACCTCTTTTTTGGCTTCATTGTAATCCTTCAGAATTGTTTCTATTTTCACTTGGAGATCAGCTCTCTCCTTTGCTTCTTTCTTAGCCACTGCCACACTAAATTTTGCAGTTTCTAGAACTATGCTGGCAGCTTCCATCACTCCTGTGTCTTGGAATCTTTTAACAATCATACCTCCTAGGAAACTGGATTTTGAGGTATCCTTTCTTCTTCTACTCTCATCCCTCTTTAAGGACCACATGACCAAAGCAACATTATCCTTGTTGAATGTCACTCCCTCCATAGGCTTGGTTTTTTTTTTGACTGCTTCAAGTACCAAGGCATCTGCTATATCCCATTCAGGGAGGATTAAAACACTAGCCTTGACACCATTTCTCTTCCAGCTTCAGGAGTGATGGTTTTAAATTCTGCAATCATTTCTTTCTTTACTTCTTCCTCCACCAAAGTTGCATCTTTGTGAGGCTTCTCACTCTTCCTCTTTTCACACCTTGCCTTGAATTGCTCTATGTTTTGCTTCTAGAGAAATTGTAGGAAGGCTCCTGTCGTGACAAAATTGCTATCAGCCAGGAACTCCTCATTGGCTTGCTAGACAACAAGGTCTAGCTCTTTACCTTTGAACTCATCTATAGTTAAGTTCATTTCGGCACTAGGTGGCTCCTCTGGCATCCCCTCTTGTGTCTCCTCATATGTGTAAGCAATCTCTCAGAGACTCCCTAACTGCAATAATTGTTCTGCTACTGCCTATTCATCTCCTATATGGATAGGGGATTGAGATGGAGAGTATAGAGACTCACCTGTTTGCACTTCCTTCCCCACCTTTTTCCTTTTAGGGGAGTCTTGGATGTCAATGACATCTTCAATTGCTCTCTTCCCTCTTGAAGTAGAGGGCTCACCTGTTACTGGCATCAACACACTGTATTTTGACCTCTTATGCATTACATAGTTACTCGGAGGGATGGCCTTAGCAAAGGCAGGCTTGGCTAGAACCATCTTAGGCTTATCAAGATTATCTCTTATTATAGCTTCCCTCTTTTCCTTCAAAGTTTTCATTAAATATTTAAAATAAAGAATCAAGAATTTGATCTTTTCCTCAAAAGGATTAAAGCTAGATAGAGGGTCATAACTACTATCAAATTGATGAATAAAATCCAGAGCCTTTTTGTATGCCACCCACTTTTCTTTCCTCAATTCCGGCTCATCCAAATTGAACTCATTTCTAATTAAATCCTCTGGGAAATGGAATGGTGTGGCCTACCTTTACATACCACTCTCTTCCTAAACATGCCGTTGAAAAAATCCTCAAGATTAGCAAACCTTATTACTATAGTAGGCAACCTATATGGTTGAAAGAAGTCATCAAATTATTTCCAACCACCCTTGGTAATCACAAATTGATGGGCCAAGGTGACAGTTGGGAAAATAGTCCCTTTTCCTCTATTCGTTAGCTCTGCCTCTTGCACACCTCCAATTTGCCTTAAGACTTGTGCAATTCCTATCTTTAATGGGACTTGATAAGGCAATAAATATGGAGTGCCTCTGAAACCATAAACTCTGAAAACTATAGAGACAGGGTATAAGTATATGTCACCCCAGTTGTGCATGATGTTGATGCCTTCAACAAATTCCTTTGGCGTAAGGAATCCGAAGAGAGCTTTGGGGATCCTAGGGTTCTCTGAACATAAGAGAATCCTAATCTTAGATGCAAAGCATCTGTCAAACTTCAGGTAGCTGGCATCCTCTCTGTTCTAGGGCAAAATGGTGCTCCATAGTTGTATAGACATCTCTTCACCATCCTTCTCCTTAACTAGATCCATTTCACTAGCAAAGTAATCAACACCTTTAAATAAAAACATGTGCATGAGAAAGGAGTACCATCCAAACGGTTTGTTCACCTTACCACTTTTTATACCCACCAACCCTGCATGAATTGCATCAGGGAGGTAAGGTGCATAATCAAAGGTTACTGCCAGAGAGGGGTTTAGAATCTGTGCATCATTAACATGTAATGAGTCAGCATGGTGGTTTCAGCATCTTCCCCAAAAATCTGACATAGTGACCAATACATGCCTTTAGCCCTTAGAGTAAACAAATTCAGGGAGAAAGGCTCCATGGTACTAGGGCCTACAACAGTTAACCCTCCTATTTTAACAAAAAACTCTTTCAAAGGTCCACTCTTGAGGTGATCCCTTTGTACATTGTAAACCTGGGCTAGTGTATCAAAATTTATGGGCTCTAAATAATTAGACACTTCACTGAGCTTAAAAACCTTCCTAAATTTATCGTCATTAATCTCAATTAAGGCTCTTCCATTCACATTCCTAATACATTTAGCCACAGGGTCATAATTGTGTGCAATCTGGGTTAACAAATCTATATCCATGAAAACCCCACGGACTATGAGCTTTCCTACGTCTAATTCCCATATGCTATTCATTGGGGCAAGGGCATGTCTCTGACTTAATCCTACTTTGAAAAGACCCAGACCTGATATCCCTATGTGTGGATCTCTCAAGCAGTTGCCTTTGTCCTACAATCTATCTCCAATTCTTAGACAAGGGGGCTTTAGGTACCAATTCTTTAAATTTGGTCGTGGCATTTGTGGACATAGTTAGTTGTTCCAAGAAATCATCACATATGTTTCTATCCTAATAATTCACCTTCCCCATGAAATCCCTTCTTGGTGTCATCCCAAAATCACAACTATATTAATTAAAATCCTGACTAACCTTTAAAAAAACGAGCATGCAACGATCCAAATTCAAGTAGTAACAATCAAGCAACATGTAGAAACTCACTGGTTGTTTGAAGAAATTTGCTCTGTACACCAACTCCTCTGCAGAACTCTTTGAAATGATACCAATGTCCAATTGATGTGAACCTAAATATGGCAACAGAGCAATGAATTAAAGCATTTAAAACTGCATGCTTCAACAATCAACTCAGAATTGAATTCATAGCCGAATTCAAAAATGGTTGCAACGGATCATAACATTTTCTATGTGTTTCTCCTTTCGTTGTTTCGCAGAGGTTAAAATCCACACACCTTTTCATTGCGAAGCAGTGCTGTCCTTTGGATCTTGCGGAACCCACACGTCTTTTACCTTGCCTAGGTCAAGCTGCTTAAAACCGGGCCCTACCTTCCCCTCGCTATTTCACGGAGCATAAACCTTACGCATCTCTTCCACGTGAAACAACGCCATCCATCATATCTTTTATTATCTTCTTGACTTTTACTCCACACGGTGACCGCTTGTCTTTTCACTAATCGTAGGGAAACATTACCATTAACGATCTTCGCTACTTCGCGAAGTCTAAAGACCTTGCATCTTTGGGCTGTGAAACAATGCTCATCATTGGATCACCTTTGAGACACACGGCCTTTAATGCCCTTTAACCTTCAAAGTGGGCCCTCTGCACGGAGTCCACATGCCCTTTTTATTTCTGGCAGATAGCTCTGACGTGTCAGCTACCAATTCATCCAAGAACTCTATTGGACTCCGCATCTTTAACGACCATGTGTTTTATCTTGGCCATGGATTTCATCACCATCGCTGCCCAATCAAAATGGGCCATCCATGATCTACTTGGAACTACGTGTCATACCGACAGATCATCACTTGCCTTGGCTGGACATCCAGCTATTCCGCCATATCATTTGTCGTGCAATCGCCACCTTATTTCGCTACTTCGTGAAAGGTAAACTTCATGTTACTTCGCCAAGCAAAATAACGCGGGCCGTTAGATCTTGAGCTAGATGCTCACCTTTTAGCTTCATCCTTTAACCTAGCTGCCCGAGTCCACCATCTCTTTCGCTACTTCACAAACTTTAAACCTTTGACAAATTTTCTTCGCGAACCAATGCGAACCGTTAGATCAACTAGGAGATGCACCTTCTTTACCTGTCATGTCACCTTTTTCACCGGGCCCACTACCTTTTCGCTACTTCGTGGAAGGTAAGTCTTGCACATCTTTCCTTTGTGAATCAATGCAGACCACCCGATCAATCTTGAGTTGATCGGTCTTTAACCGAAGGATTAGCTTACTTCACTGGGCCCGCCAGCTTTTCGCCATTTCATGAAACATAAAACCCTGACAAATCTTCTTCGCGAATCAACATGAACCATTAGATCCTTTCTGAGATGATCGTCTATTAACCCTTTCGTGACCACCTTACCTGGGCCCAACACCTTTTCCCTACTTTGCGAAAGGTAAACTTCAGACCACTTTCAGATGCGAATCCACGTGCACCATTGGATCAAATCCAAGTTGATCAGCATTTATCCAAAGGATCCACTTACTTTTGGGACCCACCCATCCTTTTGCTATTTCGTGAAAGATAAAGCTTGTGCATATTTCCTTTGCGAGACCACACACACCGTTAGATTTGTTGGAACTTGCATGTTTTTTATGGGGCCCGACAAAGAACTCAAAACTTAGGGAAAGGGCACAAATAATTAAAATTTAATAAAGACCCGCCTAAGGCAATTCGTAAAGGGGGGACCCTTTCATGACAAACCTGCCCTTTCGGTTAAGTGGAAAAAGGTAACACAAAAATAGAATGCAAGGGCTTTTAGAACATAGGAAAGGTTAAAATTCAAAAACCCTAAACCCTTTTTGATCCAAAAACTCAGAGGCAACATGAAATGCTAAGCACTACCTTGCAAATTTTAGTCGATTATGGAATAATATTACCCAAGTTCAAAATAGTGATAACAGTATTAAAGAAAAAAATCTTTGATTTTTCATTGTTGAGAATCAAACCAAAGGAAGATGAATATTTATCAAGTGCACATTTGATAACCTATGCTTCTCTTAGTGTAGCCTCAACAAATATAATAGTGTCATCAACAAACTAAACATGAGAGACATTGATTCCTTCAGCTACATTGATACCATTCCACAAATTTTTCTCCCTCATCATCTTTATACATTGCCCCATGACCCCTGCCATGATTACAAATAAAAGGGAGAAATGGGATCACCTTGTTGCAACTCGTTGGTTGTGTCTAAAAAACCACACATTAAATTGTTCACCAAGATAAGATACCTTAGACTTGTGATATAGGCTTCTATAATGTTGATTCAAGAGGAGCCAAAACCAAATTGTTTCAACACAACATTCAGGAAATCCTAGAGGACCCAGTTATAAGCCTTGCTAATGTCAAGCTTTATCAACATGCCTTTTAATATTTCTGCAATTATGGTGTGGATTTCTTCCATTGAAATTATGATACTATCCAATATTTCTCTCCCCAAAGTAAAACCATTTTGTTCCTCTGAAATGATTCTTCCCAACATGAGTTTCAATCTATTTGCAAAGGCTTGGACACAATTTTGTATATAGTATTGCACAAAGATATAGGCCAATAGTCCACAATTTTTTTGCAAATATCCCTCTCTAGAATTAAAGCCACTACCATATTGTTCAGATCTCTAATAGATCTCTTACTTCTCCTTATGTCTTCTAACACTCTCCAAATTATGTTAGTACCCAAAAAATCCCAATAGTTCTAATAAAACTTTGTTGGGAAGACATCAGAGCCAAGATTCTTTTTAGGATGTAACTAGAAATTTTCCTTTCTAATCTCCTCCATGGTGAACTTTTATGTTAGCATGTTATTGTTTTCTTCATTTATAATCTCCAAAATACAATCGTGTAGCTCGTTGTTCCAGCTCTACATATGGTTGAGCCTTCTGGCTAACGTAGATTTCAAATACCTGATCGCCCCCTCTTCTATACACTCCCTATCACAAGAGCTTAATCTATTAGGTAATAATATTTCATTTATATGATTCCTATCTTTGCAACATCTAATGAAGGCATGAAAATATTTATTACTTGTATCCCTTGTTGCCAACCAGTTTTTCCTAGCCTTTTCTCTCTAATATTTACAATTCTAATTTGGCTAAAAGTTCTAAATGTTTCTCCTTATATACTTCTCTTTGACAAAATCTACTTCAAACATCTTTTCCTAAAATACCTTCTTGTAACGCCCTGCTAAGGAACCTTAGAGGACAACAACTAACTAACTAATCTAACAAGGCAATAATGTTTTTATAACAAATCACATTACATTGATAAATCATAATGAACTTAATTATAACAAATGCTCATGTAGAAGATAAATATTCACATAAAATAAGTCCTCTTGTGGGTTCCCTAATTTTTCTACCTATGCAATTCTCTAGACAAGATCCAAGAATCTTAAACGATAATGAAACAATGATATCAAAATACAAAGTGTAGACACTTAAAATCTGCATCACCTTCGTTCTCCATTTTTAACCTTTTCGCGTGATTTTGTCTCATCTGTTCCTAGATTAGATTGATCCCTTTCCTTCCCATTTCAAGTTTAGGATTGCATTTTACCCTTAACCTCATCCCTTTTACATCAATTCATTCCCTTGTCACTTCTACAGTGATATTTTCCCTAATTGTGTCCCGATTAGGGTTTTTTGCCCCTAATTTGATCCTCCCGTTTAGAATTTTTTATGGCTATCTAGATCCTTCCCCTCTCTTCCCACTCCTAGTGAAAAAGTTGTATTTTATCCCTACTTTAGTCCCCTTGTGTTGGATTTTTCCCCTTTCACTTCGACAGTGTCCATTTTGACCATTTTCTCCATCTCAGTTTTAGGGTTTTTAGGTTTTCTTTTGTAGGGTTTTATCACTTCCCGCCTTTTGTTTTCAATCCCGTTAGATCCCCTTTCCTACCCAGTCATATGAAAAATATGCATTTTGACCTCTTTTCCTGTCCCATGGTGTCACATTTGTCCCTTCTCTATCTGGTAACCCACTTTGACTTGGTTTACTCGGTATTGCTCAGTTTTACCCAGTTTACCCTAATTTGCTTTTTTTTCACTCAGATCGTCTCATTTCGTATTCAACCTTTCCCATTGTTTCTAATTTCATTCATTTTGACCCAAATTGACCTAATTTGACCCCTTTTAGGTCCTTGGATGTTAGTTTGACTAATTTGCCCTTTTAGGTTTAATTAATTCATTCATTAATTAAGCCCCTTTTTATTAATTATTTTGCCCTAATCTATCATCAAACCTGTTTCCCTTTTAAAAATTAATCAAATAATGTTGCATTATTTGATTAATTTTGATTTATCCCCTTTAATTAAATAATTTTAATCAATTAATTAAAGGTTCATTCCTAACCTATAGTTGAATAATTCATTTTAATTATTCAATTATCTAATTATGTCTCCAAATTAAATAAATATCTTTCTTTATTTGATTTGCCTAATTATCTTCTCGCATGAGGATAATATCTACTTTTTCAAATTTTTAAATTAAAAATATCTTCCCAATTTTGAAAATGGCAAGTTTGTCTCATGAATTATCTTTGATTTTTCAAAATCCTAAATATCTGATTAATTTAAATTTTTAATTCAAAAATGAGGTATGCATCCCCAAAAATATGCTTTTTTCTTTTTTGTTTCTTTTTCCTCTTTCTCCTTCATCCTTCCTCGAATGGCAACTCTGTCATGCATTAGATCTTGTTTGTCCACCTGATCAAAAATCTATTTGATCCTGCTCATTTATCAAGTCTTCAATTTTCTATAAATTGAGGACTCCCCTTCAATCAATTCATCTAATTTCTAAGTAATATTATTCTGTTAGTCTGTCTAGATAATCCACTTTTCATATAATTTCATTCAATCACAATTCATCTAGCAATTCCATTTTGTCTTAGCGTCTACTTCTTTTCGACAGTTAGAAATTAGCAATCATCTTTAATCACATATTTCAAGTAAGGTTCTCATATCAAGCCCCTTCGCTTTCATTGTTTCATGCACCTGGCTTCTCAAGAGTGACATGTTAACATTAGAACCGAAAGTAAGATAAGCAAGGTCTAACTGAAAGAATAATGGATGTTTTGCATTTATTTTGTATTTTGTTTTAGTTACTTTGTTGGTAAGATTAGGAAAGGTAGTATGCAACTTGAGTTTCTATGATTAGCTTAGGTAGATTGCATGCATGTTTGGATTTTTGAAACTAATTCCTATTTTCCTCATCTACATCTAGTGAACCCAATGTGAAACACACAAATTTGACATCTTTTATGAGTTTTGATCAATTGCGGGTACTCGAAAACTGAAAAACATTGATTCCCATGCCCAACATTAGTTCTGCACAATTGGCACCTAGTCCTATGCAGTTGGTTGAGTTTCCTGCGTAGTTGATTCAATCTCTTGCACAGTTGGTTCAATCTATTGTGCAGCTGGTGAAGATTAGTGCGTAGGTGGTCAAATCTAGTGCATAGTTGGCTAGACAAATTATAATTTCACCTTAACTTGTTTCATGTGTAGGGTATGACTAACAGGCTTGTTATATGCAGGGTTTTAATTATTTTGACAGGTTGATTGGTAGGTTTTGATGGAGTTAAAGGACTAATTTGCAAGATTTTAATCAAATAAATTTCATTTAGGATCTTAATTAAGCCTATATTAACCATTTCATTTTAATTTCACAACTCTCATCTAGGACCTTAATTAATCATGGATTAACCCTTTTTTTATCTCATGTAAACGACTTTCATCTAGGATCTTAATTAAATCTTGGATTAACCCTACAACTTGCACCTAGTTTTAATTAGGATTTAGATTAACCTCTAATTTCATGCAACAAATCTCTCATAGCTCTAATTAGGAAGCTAATCAACTTTCAATTCAAGTCACAATCTTCATCTAGTCCTAATTAGAAGAGTAACTGAATGTTCAATTTCAAGTTACAATCTTTTCAAGCTTCAAAAGAAAAGTCCGACAAAGAGAACACAAGCAAGAATAAAGGAGACTTGAATAACAATATGAACAATATCAAAATTAGACCAATCCTGCACTCCGACAACAAAATTAAAGCTTCTTTCACCCTCTTTTTGTCAATTTGGGCTTAAATTAGGGTTTTGTTGGTCAAAAATTGAAAAATTGAAGCTCTGTCAATCTTCTATGTAGTTGGTTCAATTTTTTGTGTAATTGGTTAAATGTGCTGCATAGTTGGTTCAATTTGTTATGCAGTTGGTCAAGATCAGTGCATAGTGTGTTGTTGGTCAAGATTAGTGTGCAGTTGGTTAATTCTAGTGCATGGTTGGTCATTTTCTGGGCAGTTGGCAGGTATACTTAGATTCTTGAATCATCTTGGTCAATCAGAAAGATTAGAGTTTCATTTCATTTTCTTGGGTTACTAATTGTAAAGAGGAAAATTTGATTTGGCAATTTGCAACATAAGAGGGAGAAAACACCAAATCAATTTCACTTGGAAAACCTTTTCATTCAAAAGAGGGAAGGGAATCTACTAGATCCAATTCTAAATGAGACAAGGACTGAATACTGAGTGGATTGGATTAATTTGGGTTTTCTTGTTTTGTAAGTTGAATTGTTAAAATAAGTAGAGTGCTAAAATTGAAGACAAAATATTTGGAAATAGTGAGCTATAGGTTCGGGATTTCGTTGTGCACCTAGATTTGAGTAATATGAGCTGATTCAGAACTGCCCTGCGAAAACTGCTAAACATAGCAGGGATCGAGTGCAGGGACCAGGATGCCCCTTTTGGTCCTCTGAAATTTCTGATCATCAAAAAGGGTTTTTTCATCTTTGTGTCTTAAGCTTATTTCTAGAAGTAAAACCGTGCTCCTGTTTCCTGCACACAGAAGGAAAGGGAAATGTGTTGGGAATAAGGGTTTGCCTATCAAACCTCGGTTGAGGAATCAACCTTGAATGAAATATTGAAAATGCTGAAGTAAATAATGGAAAGGTATACCTTAGATTTGCAATGATTGATAATGATGCTTTGCTTCTTGAATGCATTCACATATGTTGTATGAAATGGCATGAACATGACAAAACCTTAACACACACATGCTTGAAAATGAATGATGTAATGCTACTCCAATGAAGAATATGCAGCCTTGAAGAATGCTTGAATGATTGATGTAGTCTCCTTTCCCTCTCCACCTTGCTCGCCTATATGCTCCTTATGCTGGTTATGATGTTATATCTAAAATGAGAGGGGAAGAGCTCCTTATATACTTTCTTGTCATGAAACATTCTAATTTTTTGACATGTGCCGACACATGAGGAATTGTTTTCCTGCTCAAATTTGGGATAGTGCCTAGGGACCAAAATAGGTCCTAATTAGGGAGGACCAAGGCATGGTGCTCTAGTCCTACCCCAAATTGGGTCAGGAACAAGGAGCTATGCAAGGTGAGAGATGGAAAAAAATGAAGCTTGGTTGCATGGGGGAGGCAAAAATAGGTCTCGATCAAGCATGGGGATGAGACCGCTAAGGTGAGGGCCCCAAATATGGTCAAAATTGCAAGGGGTACAATTTTAGGATGCTACATTTATCCCCCACTTTAGCAGAAGTATGATACTACGCAAATACTCAGAGTAAAGTAGGAGAAAGAGAGATGAATAAGATGAGGAATGCAAAGAAAAATCGCAAGGAGTATAGGATATCACTAATTTTGAGGAACTAAGCCCCCAATATTAGGATCTTAACTCACTCAAACATATGCAAGGCACACAAAACAAGGAAAAAACAAAAAAGGCAAGTGAAGACAAAAAGACAAACAAAGGCAAATAAACACAAAAAGAGACAACAAAAGTTAAGAATAAAAAACAAACAAGACCTCAAGTCAACTAGCCGAAGAGACCTCAATATCAAAACATCTCAATAACTAATATCATTCTTGAAAAATGCCATCTCATGAACACAAATGATCAGCTAAAAGAGCAAAGCAAGCACCATCCATGAAATATCAATAGTAAAACTATGAGTTCATGAGAGGAAGAAGACAGGGCATGAATACACTCTAGATGTGTTTATCTAGGTGATCCATGAGAAGAATGATGAGAGAGGGCATGGACTACTTGCTACTAGATGTTTTTATCTAGGTGATCCATGGTGGGAAAGCACATGGACTACTCGCCCCTAGATGTTTTTATCTAGGTGATCCATGTGAGGAGGAGAGTAAGAAGAGTCTAGCTATTTTTAGCTAGTTCCACCCATCCTCGTGCATGTGTGCAAGTGATGACTGGTTCCAAGTGTATAGAAACCCGTCTAAGAGTCTTTGCTCTATTTTTTAGTGTGCTTCAACCTTTTTAAGACATGTAATGTAAATTCAAATTCCAAGTGGCGAATGAAAGATACATGCCTAGTTTCGAGGTCATCCCATTTAAGAGTCTTTGCTCTGGTTTTGGTGATGTGTAACCCCATTTAAGACATATATCAAATTTTGCGTCTAGTTTTGAGTGTGAATTATCTCTCTCTAAGAGCTTTTACTCTGAATCCGAGAATGATATGCAAGAGTATAGTACAATATGGTACAAAGGGAGCGATATGGGTGCCCCCCCCCCTATAAGATGTCAACATAACCCTATGTTGATGTCTTAAGGAAGCTAGAGATAAGGATACCTTACCTTAAACACCAAGGAGATATCCTTTAAGAAACAATGGCATGAATCGAAGCTAGAGAGGGAATACTCTTCAAGAAAGGATAAGATAGTTGAAAAAGAGATATCTTGAAACAAGTGTAAAGGGGATCCTTGGAGGAGAAGAGATCTTTTCTCAAAATACATCTACCTCCAAGAGGAGCTATCTTGAACAAACATACCATCTTCTACCAAAATATAGGAAAGAGAACAAGAATTCCTACCTTCCTCCCACTGTTAGGTGAAAGGGATTCTTGATGAAGGATGACACACTTTTGACCCAATGTGAGGGGTAAGTTTATGGTAGATGTACATTGCCAAGTGAAGAAGAGGTTGTAGCCAAGGACTTACACCTCTTGTATAAGAGATAATCCTTGAGAAAACAATAACTTCACACAAGGAATGACACCAAATAATGAACAAACACCACTCCACAAAGGAAAAGTATATCCTTAGAGAGGAGAGAGAAATAAATCATTCCCCTCCAAGTGTAAGGACAATGAAAAAAATTACATAATCTTCTAAGGAGATATTAGGCATAAGTAAATTCACAATATACTCACATGAATGAATATCCAATGAAAGAAAAGATATTAGTTTATGTAAAATGCATCTCAAAAGAAGTGGTGATCTTCAAACAGGGAGATAAAGAAAGAAATATCACATATTCTTCTAAGGAGGGATTAATCATAAGAGACATACCATTCCAAGAAAAGATATCAACACATGAAAAATGCAGCCCCTAAAGGGAATATTGATAGTTTAGATAGAAAGAGAGAGATAGAAAAATCCATCCTTGCCCCACCAAGCAAGAGGACAAGAGGAATAATTACACATATTTTAAAGAGAGGTTATTCAAAAGAGATGTGCTATTTCAAACAAGGAATAGATCCTAACCAAGGAAAAAACATGTGCTCGCATGAAGGATAACTCTATGCAATAAAGGACATCAAATTATGAATAACACAACATAAAAGAAGGGGTAATTTTCAAATGGAAAGAAAGAGGAAGAAGAAGGTTCACAAAAGTTCTCTAAGGAGATATTATTCATAATAGATGCACCATTTCAATCAAGGAATAAGTCCCATCCAAGGAACAAACATGTGCTCCCATGAAGGATAATTCCATGGAAAAAAAGGACATCAAGTTATGAATAATGCAATCCATAAATGGAATAGTGAAACCTTAGAAAGAGGAAAGATAGAGGAGAAATCATGTTGCTACCTCAAGATATTTTATGTTGACGAATCACCACCTCTAATGAAAAAGAGCCCCCAATTAAGTTCACTACTTATTTCACAGGGTGAGAGAAACATGAGGTGAGAGGAGTGCTAAGGTACTACCTTTTCACCTAGAAAGAGAGCAAGATCTGTTGAAAGACATATACGAGAACGATCATATTGTTCTTGAACAAATTCCTTAAACTCTTTACACTTTCCAAGAGAATGAGAACCACCATGATGAAAAAGATAATGCCCATTACCTTCTTTATGTTTAGTTCTAAATTTCACAAAAGGAAAAACAACATTCTTGTCATACTTCAATTTCCAAAATATTCTAGTGGCCAATTTTTCTTGATCATCAATAGTTGTAGGCTTATTCTTTTGAGATTGAGGACAAGTGTTGTTATTAGAAGAAGAAGGATTGTAATTAATTATTTTAACTTTGCCACTATCAATAAGCTCTTTCATTGAATTTTGAAAATTAGGACAATCATTAGTGTATACACATAAAAATTGGCTATGAGCAATTAAATAAATATTTTATATTTATTTAATAATTATTCTTCTATTAAATAGTTAATTTGAAAAGATTAATGTATTTAATTCATTTTAATGTCTTTCTATTAATTAATATTGTATTAATTAATTCATCTATCCTATTCTTCTAATTAATTAAATATCTAATATTTAATTATTCTTTTAACCAAGTTAATTAAATATCTAATATTTAATTATCTCCTCCAATCAATTAAATATCCAATATTTAATGGTTATTCTCCTATCCTATAGTCTCAAATATTAAATAATTCTCAAAATTATTTAATCCCTTTTCCAACTCATCTTCCATCTCCACTTCATCTTCCCCTTTGCCAACTCATCCATCATGTGGCTAAGGAAATTAATATTTCTTAAATACTAATTCATCGTTTATCTTCAACTTCCAAACTTAATGAAAATTGTGTACGTACACATATTTCGTAACCATTTCCTATATTCTCTCCAACACCCCCTATATCTTAGGAAGGACTTGAGTCCACTTGTCCTATCATGCCTAAATTTCCTCCAACCATCCCTATATTCTCTCAGTCAGCAACCCAGTCAAGGTGAGATGAGTGACACTTGTCTTCTCCTTCCCCCTTTCTCTCAACCTTCACCTTTTCTCACAGCCATTCAAATCTGTAGATCTGATCAGGACCATTGATTTGAGTCACATCATCTAATCCTCTCAAGGTCTATAAAATCAAGAGCTTCAGTTGAGAGAGAGTTGAGTCTTCAAATTAATCATATGCATCCGTGAGTTTTAGTTTTGAAGCAAATAGCAAATAGCAAATATCATATAATATCATTTAGCATAATCATGTAGTAATTTGCATATCATAGTATTAGTTAACTACAAGTTATCAGTCCATTCTTCATATGACATCTTGGAAGCTATCAGTGCATTGTCTGAGAGCACACCATCTGAAACCAGGAACATTGGAGTTAGGACACAATGAGACATAAACCATGAAGGTAACATTCTGAGGATGAAATTCAAGTCGACACATTTTGGCGCCCACCGTGGGGCTCATAGACCTCGCATATACCTTTAAAAATCTTGCAAAAAGTTAAATTAACTTATTTGTAATGTAGATTCATGCATGTGTGAATTCTGACAGCGCTTTTGTTCTCCAGGTTAGCGCATTTGCCTTCTAGGTTAGCGCATTTGCACTATAGGTTAGCGCATGAGCATTTTAGGTTAGCGCTTTTGTTTTAAAGTTTGCACATTTGCATTACAGGTTCATGCATTTGTGTCCTAGGTTAGCGCATTTGTCAAAAAATCATGCTTTTGTATCCACAGAGAAGCACTTTTGCAGTCTAGGTTAGTGCTTTTGACCTCCAGGTTAGCGCTTTTGAGAAAACAAATAACACATGTGTTAGATTAGTGCTCCTATTTACTAACTGACAAAAATTTCTTGCAGGTCTGAATTTCCAAGAAATCATAATTTTCAGACTACTAACATGCATGTGCAGGATGGTGTTTAAGGCAAATTTTATGCATTTCCTCATCTAGTTAATTAAAAGTCCCAAACAACATGTGCTGATAAGTTCATACCGACACTATGTTTCCCCATAAACCCTATGGAGCGTAACCTCTATAGGCTGGGAACCTTCTGTATTTACAAAGCTGAAAGTGCCGCATGTATGGCCACATGACTGGAAGGCTTTACTAAAAACCACTTGTACTAGTTGCCAAAATCCTTCTAGTTGTTGGTGCAGGAGGTCGGACCTCTGAAGTGGCTCACATACATACGGTTCCTAGTAGAGATATAAAGTTTGCCATGGGGAGTTTTCATGGAAACTAGTGCTTGGCTACCCTAAAGAAGTGAGTGCTGAGGGTGGAGCTAGTGGGGTCAAGCATCTAAATATCTGCATTGAATAGCGTAGCCTCGGGGGAAACCCCACATGAGATTCAACAAGTATTGTCTCAGCCTGCCATAGGGATTGTACTTGCTTGTGCATTTTGTTTATTAAACATTGTGTCTTCTATGTGTGTAACATGTTCCAAATGGTAAAAAATTGAAGAAAATTATCATCTACAAGAGAGCAAAAATCCAACAAATTACTAAAAAAGTGTGATCAAAAGGGTAATACAAAAAGATTTCCAACACTTGAAACACCAGATCAAAATCAAAGTATCAAAACATCAATATCAAAATAATTCTTGAAGTAAGTTTGTCTCTATACCATCACATATTGTCAAAACTAGCTCAAACAACTAGGTCACTAATCCTATAGGTTATTCCCCAAAAGTTCTATAAACATCAACATTCAACAAGCTATTGATTCAAACATCTTAAGTGTAAAAATCAACATCCTTATCAAGTTTCTTATCAGGATAATCAGATCCTCTATCACGAAGCTTGATCAATCTATACTAGGTTCCTAATCTTGGATATATCTTTCCTATTTTGAACCTAGGTTATATCAAAATGAGAATCGCACCAACATTGGATTCAAACAAACTTGTGAATTGCCAAATGCTTATATGACTTTTAAGTATCACCTTAAGTAAAGAAAACCCAGTTATAAAGCTACTCAGAAAAGGATAAGATTCTTGTACAGCAATCACAAGATATTATTGAAGCATAGGACATTCCTACACCATTTTCGTCACTACCTATGTGGCTGCGGTACATAATTTGACGGTGAAATTTTGCAAAGACATGCCTTTCAACAAAGAGACGCTTTATCCCAATGGACAAACAATAGTGGTAAAATCAACAAGGCATATCTTCCTAAACCAATAATCACCTATTGACTTTATCCTTTGGAACTTTCAACAACTTTGAAATAATCACATGCTAGTTTGGACTAGAGCCCAACACGAACAATTTAGAAAACAACAACAAATGGAGGAAGAAGATACTCTTGTATTCCACACTTTTGGATTTACCGCTATTGACAAAGAAGCAGTCAATAGCACCATTAGAGACCTTGAGCAAGATTTCAAATTTGATAGGCTAATGGAAAAATTGTTAGC